>NW_027468400.1:0-5000 GCF_041734735.1 Babylonia areolata
GGTAGCGAAAAAAGTAATAAATTAAAATTAAGTATTTCTACTTCAAATTGTTTTCCCTTTTTTTATTTTTTTTTTTTTTTTTTTTTTTTTTTTCCCCTTTGATAAATTTCATACTTTTTGTTTTCACGTCTGTTTTTGTTATCAGCTAACGTGTCAACACTTTCTCTTTTAGAGATGATAAAGTAGGCCCATATTGTATTTCCTATCTTGTGAGGTCATCGTATCCAGCGATCGATACTTTGCTGGGTGTTCTACTTCGTAATCGTGGTGTGTATATGTTTGAAAAGGAAACGTGGAACATACGAAACACACATGAACTCGCGCACATTCACACACACATGCACTCAAATACACGTAGGCCTATGCATGGAAATTCGTACACACACACACACACACACACACACACACACACACACACACACACGTACGAGCGCGCGACTTTTTTTTTTTTTTTTTTTTTTTTTTTTTTTTGACAATGTTGCTCATAGTCCAAACTGTATAGGGTTATATCAGGACTACTGATATAAAAGTAACCTAGGCTCGCTTTGTCTCTGCCTGTCTGTCTGTTTGCAAACCTGTAACTGAAGTTTATCGACTTAGCATTTAAGCATTTTTGTCCTTAATGTGATTCTCGTACATTGTTTCTATAGCATGGTGGTGGTAGTGGATGACTTGTGCGATGCGTTTGTTTAAAGTGAAGAGGAGTTGCGCAACGTCGACCTCACTCTCTCGTCCGGGCCCACCAATTTCTATAGCATACACCACATATGAATGTCTGTCACTGGAGAAAACAAAGAATTTTGTTCTTTGTGTTCTTTAACATCCCCTATACAAAGTCATCCCACTGGGGGACATATTTATTGGTGTGTCCTGAGACAGTGAGGCGGAATAGCGTCCGGTATGATTAGACTATCCCCCAATCTATTGAATCTAACGTCAGGCATTTACGCACCCTCAAGTATTTTCAATCTCTATTTTCTTTAATACTGTATCTTTTTTCTGATCAGACATACAAAGCAATAATTTCACGCACCCGAAAGAAAAGCACACTCTTTAATTTTTCTTCTCCTTCTTCTTATTAATATTATAAAATGGCCAAAACAGTCCATGTATCATCAAACTTTCCAGATGTCCAAAAGCGCGTTTCTCGAAGCTGGGTTCTCGGTGTTATATATATATATATATATATATATATATATATATAATAAAATTTATTTCGTGCATTTCTTGAACGAAATGACAGAATCATCAAGGTACATAGTATATCTGTAGGACTCGGGAACTTACAATACAATGTAGGGAGGGGGGTCGCGGGGGCAGGGTGGTTGGGTGGGTGTGGGTGTGTCTTATAATTATGTGTGCGCGTGTGGGTGTGTGAGGGTGTCTGTGTGCGCTACCCCACCTCCCCTCAACCAACCTTCCTCCACCACCATCACCACTCTCATATAATTATGAGATTGATTTTTTTTCTCCCTGTCTGTACATGTTTTTCCTGTTTTATCAAATATTTCATACACTGTTAATGCAGTCGGAATGGACGCACCTGTTGCTGCCGCGGATGTATATAGCATACAAAAAAGACAACAGGAGCCGACAAAAGCAGCAGGTCTACCCAGTATTTCGGCTTCTGGCCTTCTTCAGGGGACTCCAGTGTCAAATCATGGGATACGAGGGGTACAAGTCAAAGTCAACACAAGGTAATCTAAAATCGTATGTGAAAAAGATCTCTCCATTCCAGTAACTACAGTCTCACAACCAGCCCCACCTCTCACTCGCTCTTCGCTTTCTTACATTTCCTATTCCCAGTCTATCTCTCTCTCTATCTCTCTCTCTCTATCTAATGTTAACTCCCCACTTTTAATGCCATGTATTTAGCCGCTGTATTCCGAAGTGATTATACCTGGCACAAACAAGTTACAGATCCACGAAAACGCAATACATTGAAGAAAAAACCTCACTAACATGCATGGGTACGCATTACAAAATCAAACGCACACACACAAATACTTTAAGTAAAACAACCCCCATCGGCTTTCGACTGCGTTTTATCCATATTCATTGGCATGTGGATAGACATCGATAATCTATTCGTGATGGCATACTTCTGAAAGGAGGCTGCTAGAGAAAGAATTGTGCGTATGCCTCACCACTTACTGCAAAATGTCCCACGTATGACCACCTAATCAGCATATCTTCTTCATCAAGCTCGCACTACGCATGTGCGTTTTGAAATCTTTTTTCCCCGGTGTCAGTTTCCATTCAACGCAAAACTTCAGAAATCATTTTGAGAGATAATCCGCTGCGTGTGTTTTCACGGATTCCGACAATGAGTCCCCTTTTTATGTTCGTGCTGAATATAGAGTGCTGCGAGAGGTCAGTTCGAACTGGCTGGGGCATCACAGTCAGTGATTTTATTAGTACAAAACTCTAGTAAACCTCACACTCATTTCTGACCGTGAGCTCCGGCGTTGCAGAAACAAGACGTGAGCCTCATTATGAAGGCTTTGTCATTTTCCGGTGTGGCTGCATGTGCATTGACGACTGCTAGCACACTGAATCTAAATTTACTTTGAGAAATGAGCTATGCAAATGCCATTCATCATTACATCATAAATATTATTACTATTTTCACGATCACTACTATCATCATCACATCATTGTCATTGTTTCAATAATTACTATGATAAAAAAACATAATAATCATAATAATATTATTACTGCTAGTAGTAGTAGTACACAAAAAGCTAGACAGAAGACAAAGGATACGATAAACGTTGTCGAGTCCCTGTCGCTTGGCCACTTTGTTCAAGAGACGTTGGGTGGTTAGAGGATGCTTCACTCCCCCCTTCCTCCTCCTGCCCTCTTCCTCCTCTTCCTCTTCCTCCTTGACGTCGGTCTGGGGGCCGTTCAGAGGTATGTCCACCACTCCTGGAACACACAGAGAGAGAGAGAGAGAGAGAGAGAGAGAAAACTACTTCATCACAATATCACTGTTGCTTTCAAAATACTTATATTCATGTGCATAATCAAGCACTTTTCACATCCACACACACACATCCTGTGACAAGCTCGATTTTAAGTGATATGCGCGCGCACGCGCGCGCGCGACACACACACACACACACACACACACACACACACAGAGGGAGAGAGAGGCGAGCGCTTACATTCCGGTTTTTGTTTCTTTGTATCTTCAGACAGCGTAGCCTCGTTCTTAAAACGAAAATGGTCGCCCTGTACATCAACTCTGGGAGGGGTGACATGCTTGGGAGAATGAAGTATTTCTGCTGAATTCGCTTTTATACCGATCTGACCTAAACACTGTCCCATCCTTAGGCGTACACACACACGAATTCATACTATTACAGACAAATGCCCATTCACACACACACACACACACACACACACACACACACTACCTCTGTACTGCGGCACAAAGGGCCTGAGCACGTCCGGCAGGGTCTGGTACACCCTCAGCTCTCTCTCGATCAGAGACTTGCAGATAGTGTCCGCGTCATAGCGAAACACCAGCGACTGGCCCGCCACCTGGTGGGGAAACGGCTCCAGCACGTGCGTCGACATCTCTTCCCTCTGCCGTCTGCGTTGTCTGTCTCTCCTTCTCTCCCCTGATCCTATTATTTTAACACATTGCAAGGCAAACTGATCACAGATGCGTCGACATCACAGGAATATTATTATGACGGGATGCGTTGACACCAGAGAAATGCGTGGTTGTGATGGAATGACATAACTAAAATCACAGGACTATGGAGATATAAAGAATAAAATAGAATATTTCAGAAAAGAAGGCTGACGCCTGCGTTAATTCGTGATGTCAGAACTGGATTCACCGCACAAAAGGCTGCAGTTAATTAAGCGTCACTAAGCTGATTACCATAGCAGTCACTGGGTTCCTTAATATAACACATTTGGTGCCAGGCTCTATGGCGGTCCATTAACTGACTTCAGATGTGTGTTGTTGTTTTTTATATACGTACCGGTCCTGTTTTTGACTTCACTCCAGGTTCTATATACCGGTCCTTTTTTTTTGCTGACTTCACTTCGGGTTCCAAATACAGGCCCTTTTACTGACAACTCCAAGTTCTATATGCTGGTCCTTTTACTGACGTAACCTCGGGTTCTATATATCGATCCCTTTACTGACTTCACACCAGTTTCTATATACCGGTATTTGTCGTGGTCCCTTTGCCGACAGCACTCTTGGTTCTCAGCACCGGTACTTTTACTGACTTCACTCAAGGTTCTATATGCTGGTCCCTTTACTGACTTCACTCAAGGTTCTATATGCTGGTCCCTTTACTGACTTCACTCAAGGTTCTATATGCTGGTCCCTTTACTGACTTCACTCAAGGTTCTATATGCTGGTCCCCTTTACTGACTTCACTCAAGGTTCTATATGTTGGTCCCCTTTACTGACTTCACTCAAGGTTCTATATGCTGGTCCCTTTACTGACTTCACTCAAGGTTCTATATGTTGGTCCCTTTACTGACTTCACTCAAGGTTCTATATGCTGGTCCCTTTCCTGACTTCACTCAAGGTTCTATATGCTGGTCCCTTTACTGACTTCACTCAAGGTTCTATATGCTGGTCCCTTTACTGACTTCACTCAAGGTTCTATATGCTGGTCCCTTTACTGACTTCACTCAAGGTTCTATATGTTGGTCCCTTTACTGACTTCACTCAAGGTTCTATATGCTGGTCCCTTTACTGACTTCACTCAAGGTCTATATGCTGGTCCCTTTACTGACTTCACTCAAGGTTCTATATGTTGGTCCCTTTACTGACTTCACTCAAGGTTCTATATGTTGGTCCCTTTACTGACTTCACTCAAGGTTCTATATGTTGGTCCCTTTACTGACTTCACTCAAGGTTTCTATATGCTGGTCCCTTTACTGACTTCACTCAAGGTTCTATATGCCGGTCCCTTTACTGACTTCACTCAAGGTTCTATATGCCGGTCCCTTTACTGACTTCACTC
>NW_027468400.1:10000-56647 GCF_041734735.1 Babylonia areolata
AGGACTGAGCAGCGATCACTGCGATAATGACAGGAGCGAATGGGCTTTTAGTCCCAAACTTAAACTGGAAGAATTCACAAGTTAAATACTGTGAACGGGTCGAGAGAGATACACTTTGTCGACTGAGGTATCTATACTCATCAATAGAATAGAACAGAATATGTCTTTATTACCAAGTGTACCGGGGTCACAAGGAATACTGGGGGAGGAGGGGGGGATAGTACATAACAAGGAACGAACATAAATCGAAAATCATACACAATATGAATGCAATTTCGAAATATTCGGCTATCCCACCAGTAACACTGATTACCCAACAAGCACAGCGAGACAGCCCTAATTAAAACACCGGCGGTCATAAACCGTAGACATACTGTTGATTAAGATGCTGTACTCACCCACTCGGGATGAGGACACGAAACAGCAGAATCGTTTCAATAACGAGCACAGCAATAAACAAAAATATACAATTACTTGTGTGGTGGCACTACTTCACGACGTTCTTTGCCAAACAAGCCAATCAACACAGCACTGAATGCGTGAGTCACCGTTTTCAATTTATGCGCCATAGTCAGTTGATTTTTTTTTTTTTTGATTTTTTTTTTTTTTTTTTAGTGTAAATGATAAGGATGCGCCGTGGCAGTGTGGGACTGGAGTCGAACCTGATCTAGTGATCAGGGATGGAGATCCAGTTTCGGCATGGTGTACTGTCCTTGGCAAAGGCACTTTAGTCCGATTTTCATCACCTCACTCAGGTTCGAATGGGTATCCTACTTCAGGTGGGGAAGGTTCAATCAGCGGAAGGAGAGGATTGGGCCCCGCCTTCCTTGGCCGAGCCCTATATATACAGTGGGTATGAATTCACAGCCCTGATAACCGAGAAAGGCTGAGTGACCTTTAACCTTTTGTAATGAAGACTAATGGATTTAGTTAATCAGTCTGGCCAGCTGTGTTGGGTGTGAGCGACACACGGTGACACATGGTGACATGTGGACTGCTATCATCTCTGTAAACGGGGTCCATTACAACGATCGGTGAATATATAATTTGCCAACAGCTGTCTTCACTGTGTGAGGTGTGGGTGTGGGTGTGGGGGAGTGTGTGTGTGTGTGATTGTGTGATTGTGTGTGTGTGTGTGTGTGTGTGTGTGTGTGTGTGTAACCCGTGCATCCATCTGTACACAGGTCGGTGACCTGATATCAACATCATTTTAAAAATTATCTCTCTCTCTCTCTATCTCTCTCTCTCTCTCACACACACACACACACACACACACACACCAAACGCTAAGCAGAACAAATAATAACCACTAATTAAGTCTGTGAATCTAACTGAAACTGAAAAAAAAATCGTTACGAATTGAAAAGAGACAAACAACCAGACAGAGAGACAGACAGAAAGGGAGTCAAAGCGGACAGACCAGACAGACAAAGACAAAGATGTGTAACATAATTAGATACCGCAATCAGACAGACCGATAAAACAAGGCAGGCTGATATACTCCGCACATTGTCTCACAGCAGACAGACATGCACTGCCTTTTTTTTCACTTAACAGGAAGTGAAAGACCACTTCGTAAAAACATGTTTCTTCATGAAATGTCAAAAAATCAAATATAATAATAATAATAATGAGAAGAAGCAGGATGATAATAATAATAATAATAATAATAATAATAATAATAATAATAATAATAATAATAATAATAATGAGATGAAGGAGGAGGAGGAGGAGGAGGAGAAGAAGAAGAAGAAGAAGAAGAAGAAATCGAAAGATTGATGAAATTAGGAATGGCTGCTATACAAGGCCTAACACTGGCATCACACGGGATGCACAAAAGACTGTTTCAGGCACATGTGCAGCCATGGCTGCTATACAAGGCCTAACACTGGCATCACACGGGATGCACAAAAGACTGTTTCAGGCACATGTGCAGCCATGAACATCTTGGAAAAAGCGTTTGAGAACAAAAAATATCGAACTTTTATCAATATAATAGCCAGTTATTCAGTGGTTTTATGAACGGTAACTGTGGATTTTCGTTGTAAAAGGATTTCAAAAAAGCATCTCTGCATGATTGGTGCCGGTTGGCTGCATTCACCGCCGAATGCCGAAAATTCAGCAATCATTTCACCATGCCCCAAAGTGGTGTCAACTTCTTTTTTGTATGTGTGAACCCGTACACTCTCCCAACACTGAGGCACTGTCAATTTTTGTCAGGCCAGTTTATGAACTCTGATCCTAACATGACTTTGTGTTTTCGAAACGCACCATGATTCATTGTAACCCCCCACCCCCACGCCCCCCATCCTCCTTTTCTCTCCCCCCCCCCCCCCCCAACCCCCAATCCACAACTACCTTCCCCCATCCACATGAAATACACAAACACACACGGACTGTGTACAGCTTTTTTTTTCTTTGAATGTAACTTCAGTTCACAAGACATAAAAACGATGTCGAACAGATAGATGGTGATACCATTTTGATGTCAAACCAGTTAACGTATGCCACAGCCTGCTAGGGAAGAAAAGAAAAAAAAAGAGTGATTAATTGACGCAGTTCCGCTGCTGAGTCAGCTCTGTGTGTGTGTGTGTGTGTGTGTGTGTGTGTGTGTGTGTGTGTGTGTGTGTGTGTGTGTGTGTGTGCGTGCGTGCGTGCGTGCACTGTAAGCTGTAGTGAAGCATTGCTTTCTACCTAAGCTGTGCTCTTGAAACCACTTTAGCAGAGCTTTTCTGTCAGTTGTCCAGTTTTTACTGCAAGCACACACACACACACACACACACACACACACACACACACAAACACACACACATACACACACACACACATACACACACACACACACACACACACACGGGCACACACACACACACACATACATACATATGCGCACACGTGGAGTGATGGCCTGGAGGTAACGCGTCCGCCTGCGATGCGAGAGAATCTGAGCGCACTGGTTTGAATCACACCGGCAGTCGCCAGTATTTTCTCCCCCTCTACTAGACCTCGATTGGTGGTCTGGACGCTAGTCATACGGATGAGACGATAAACCGAGGTGCCGTGTGCAGCATGCACTTAACGCACGTCAAAGATCCCACGGCAACAAAAGGGTTGTCTCTGACAATATTCTGTAGAAAAATCGACTTCCTTAGGAAAACAAAACAAAAACCAAACAACAACAACCCCCCCCCCCCCCCCCCCAAAAAAAAGTAATTACACACAGTCACAGAGAAAGAGAGAGAGCGAGAGAGAAACGGAAGGAAACGAAATTAATCTTATTTCAAGGGAGTAGTAGAATAATCATTTGTCGCTGTTGTTTTTTGCATCCAACCTTTCGGGCAAAGAAGAAAAACAAAAACAGCCCTTCCACCACCACCCCACCACCCAAAAAAAACCCAAACAAACAACCCCCCCCCCAAAAAAAAAAACAAACAAACAAAACAACAACAACAACACCACACCAAACAAATAAAAGACATTTTTTTTCCCAAATTGACCAATCCTCTAGCAATATAGAGGATTGATGTATGTATGTATGTATGTATGTATGTGTGTGTGTGTGTGTGTGTGTGTGTGTGCGTTACCTCCAGGCCATCACTCCACGTGTGCGCATATGTATGTATGTGTGTGTGTGTGTGTGTGTGTGTGTGTGTGTGTGTGTGTGTGCCCGTTTGAGAGGGAGGATGTCTGGTTGTGTATTGTCAGAATCTATCAGAGGTTGACTTAAGTTAATTCAGCTTATTTATCATCATTGTTATCTCATTTATTTATTTATTTATCTTTTTACATTATAGTTATTATTTATTTATTTATTTATTTATTTATTCATTTGTGTAACAACAACAAACAACAACAATAACAACACCCAAATCAGATTTTTTTTTTTTTAAATCATGCAAATAAATGAAGCACATGTCAAATTCCATAGTTGTGCACGCACACACACACACACACACACACACACACACACACACACACACACACACACACACAGAATAACATTTTCATTAATAATGAACGATCATCAATACATTTTTGGATTATTGTGGTATCAAATTTGAAAGATTGATAAGAAAGTAATGAAAGTTCACTTTGAATGTTTTATTTAAATTTTCACTGAAGGAACAAGATTCTATGACCAACCCAGATAATATGTAAGACTTCGATATACATGAAGTAATGGTTGTAAATGCAGAGATTGATTTTATGCGAGTTTCAATAATCATCTGAAGTGAACAAAAGTAGAGGGAGCATTACCATCGAGTGTTCTATGCATGAACAGGTTTTAAATATACAAAAGTCTATCTTTGAGAGGGAGGATGTCTGGTTGTGTATTGTCAGAATCTATCAGAGGTTGACTTAAGTTAATTCAGCGTCCCCTCTCTTTATGTTTATTAATGAGTTAAGCAGATTATTGTTGGCCTAATCCCAAAGTGTAGAAGCATAATCTATATCAGATTGAATAAAAGAAGATAAGATTCGTAACGAATAAACGAATGTAAGTTTGTTTGTTTTAATTCTATGATTTTCTTGACTGATACAGTTTTAATGCAAGACTTTGGGATATACTTTCTAGGTCTTTTGATCATTTTAGATTGCTATTGATCAGAATTCCTAAGAGAACTGACAACTTCTATTTTTTTCGTTAGCAATATAGAGGATTGGTCAATTTGGGAAAAAATTGTCGTTTGTCTTGGGGTATTCTCAAATTCTGTAGTTTGAATGAGATGGAAAGCAATGTGATTCAAATGTGTCCATTAAACAAAGACGGTGATAATTTCTTGCATATGACAACGTTTTCATACCTTTCAAAAACCATGACACCGGAGACTTTGTGTTACATGTATTTTTTCTGACACTAATACCCAATGATAACATTTCAACTGTGAAGTGAAATACCTTTGGTATCTCTCTTACCTGAAACTTGCAGCCACTGATAACAATTCACAACGCTTAAAATCAAAACAAGACTCCGCCAAACACACACACACCTTCGTCCGTGAATCCAGCAAAGAATGCGAGTGCAACAGCTTTTAGTCCCATGAGCACTACTGCGTTTGGGGAAAATTAATCAATGGATGACCTGGGCGAACGTTGGTTGGTGTGGACAGACTCTGAGCTGACCACTATAGATCCACTAGCGTCCATCACGGAATTCACAATGGAATGTCCTGAAACTCACTTTTTTCTGGCAGTGGTCTAGAGAAAGCGACAGACACACATTCACCATGTGTAGGAAGGCAGTTGAACTGTGATTATCTGGGTTATGGCACGCACGGCTGATCAGCCGTTGGTAGTGAAAAAGTGTGCGAGCACGTTCTGAACGTGTTGTCAATGTGTGGGTGGGTGGATGGAAGTGAGTCGGTGTTTGTGCGTGTTGTGTGAGGGTAAGCGGGCGGATGTACATATTATGAAGAAGAGTATTGTGAACATGACCCACTCCGCTCCCCCGCCGTGTGTACGTGTGTGTGTGTGTGTGTGTGCCTGTATGTGACAGAATGCTTCAGTCGACGATCCGGTGTGTGTGTGTGTGTGTGTGTGTGTGTGTGACATAATTCTTCAGTCGACGTTGCTGCGGTGTGTGTGTGTGTGTGTGTGTGTGTGTGACAGAATGCTTCAGTCGACGATCCGGTGTGTGTGTGTGTGTGTGTGTGTGACAGAATTCTTCAGTCGACGTTGCTGCGGTGTGTGTGTGTGTGTGTGTGTGTGTGTAATGCAGGTGGTGGTGGTAGCTCCATTGAGACCATGCATAATGTGTGCTAACGTTATTTGTGTGCGCACAGGCGCTTGAGAGGTGATATCACATGCATCGTCAATACCGTCACTTCACGCCGTCATCTCTCTCTCTCTCTCTCTCTCTCTCTCTCTTCTTTCAGAACATTTTACAATGACACAAAATAGAAGTTTCCTTCTCTCATTAATTTTTGCGTTCCAGCGCGCGCGCGTGTGTGTGACTCTTGCTTGAGAAACTGACGCTTGAATATTGTGAAACGAAGCGTTGAGAACAGGCAGATTACGCGGTCCTCAACCAAAATGTACCCTCATTCCTCACGTAGTAGGCCTCCTTCGGTCATGGCTGACCATGGATAGAGTATATCCGACCTAATGTCTAACTGGGCTGTCTGCTTGGACCAAGCAGCGTCGCCTGTGACTGTAGAGACCGATGCGAGAGAGACAGTCTCTGTCGCAGCGGTTACATGTGTAAGCTGATGCTGGTCTGTTGGCTGCCATCCCTTTTCTGCGAGCTCGCTTTTCTGCTGCAGCAATTGACAGTTTGTCCTCACCGATCCGTAGCTGATTCTTGAGAGTACTTCTCCATCTGTTGCAGTCATCTGCAAGGTCCTCCCAGGACTCAGTGTTGATCCCAAGCGCCTTCATGTCACGTTTGCAAACGTCTTTGTATCTCAGCTGTGGGCGGCCGATGCTTCTCTGCCCCGTGGCGAGCTCTCCATAAAGGATGTCTTTTGGGATGCGACCATCTTCCATGCGGCAAACGTGGCCCAGCCAGCGCAGCCGACGCTGTCTCAGCATGGTATACATGGTCGGGAGGCCAGCGCGAGTCAGGACTTCGGTGTTTGTCACCTTGTCTTGCCAGGAGATGCCGAGTATGCGCCGTAGGCTTCTCAGGTGGAAGGTATTGAGCCTTTTCTCCTGACGAGCATGTGTGGTCCACGCCTCACTGCCATACAGCAAGGTGCTGAGGACGCAGGCGTTGTATACAACCATCTTTGTCTTCGTGGTCAGCTTGGGATTTGTCCACACTCTTTTATGTGAGGCGGGCTAGCGTTGTGGCTGCCTTCCCGATCCTCCTGTCGATCTCGGTGTCAAGGGAGAGGTTGTCGGTGAAGGTGGACCCAAGGTAAGTGAATTGATGGATGGCTTCAAGCTCGTAGTCATCAATGGTGATGGCTGGTGGAGATGGCGTGTCTTGGCCTAGGACGTTTGTCTTCTTGAGACTGATGGTCAGACCGAAATCTTTGCAGGCTTGGAAGAAGCGGTCCATTAGTGATCGCAAGTCCTTCTGGGTGTGGGTCACAACTGCGGCATTGTCGGCAAAGAGCATGTCTCTGATGAGGGCTTCGCGGACTTTGGCCTTGCTCTGAGGCGGGCGAGATTGAAGAGCCTGCCATCTGATCTGGTCCCTTGTTGTGCTGTGCTAAACGCATGCCTCAGGAGAAGAGCAAAGAAGATTCCAAATAGGGTGGGGGCGATGACGCAGCCTTGTTTGACACTGCTGCGTACGTCGAAGGGCTTGGAGAGGTTACCATTAAACTGCACCGTCCCTTTCATGTTGGAGTGGAAGGACTCAATCAGGCTGTGCAGTTTGGAGGGGCAGCCGATCTTTCGAAGAGCCCTGAAAAGGCCGTCTCTGCTGACTAGGTCAAAGGCCTTGGTGAGGTCAATGAATGTGACATACAGGAGCATCCTCTGCTCCCTGCACTTCTCCTGGATTTGGCGAAGGGAGAAGATCATGTCTACTGTGGATCTCTCTGCTCGAAAACCGCACTGTGATTCCGGGTAAACGCGTTCGGCCAGTTTCTGCAGGCGGATTAGAAGGACCCGAGTGTAGACTTTGCCTACAATGCTGAGAAGCGAGATGCCTCTGTAGTTGTTGCAGTCGCTCCTTTCGCCCTTGTTTTTGTACAGGGTGATGATCTTGGCGTCCCTCATGTCCTGCGGTAAAGCTCCCTCATTCCAGCACTGACAAAGGACTGTGTGCAGAGAATGCAGAATAGTCTTGCAGTGTTTAATGAGGTCTGTGGGAATTCCGTCGCTGCCAGGTGCCTTGCCTGATGCCAGGCTGTTAATGGCCTTGCTGAGTTCGTCCTCAGTTGGCTCTGCGTCAAGTTCTTCCATGACCGGCATGCACTTGATGGCATCGAGGGCTGAGTTGGACACCATGTTTTCTGTGGAGTAGAGGTCGGAGTAGTGTTCCGCCCATCTCTCCATCTGCTGGCTAGGATCGTTGATTACTTCCCCAGTGGAGGATTTGAGGGGGGCAGTCTTGCTCTGTGTTGGTCCCAGTGCTTTCTTGATGCCATCATGCATCCCTCGGATGTTGCCTCTTTCAGCAGCATTCTGTATCTCTTCGCTGAGCTCTGCACATCGCCTGGCGTTAAGCTGAACCTTACTCCTGGTAGCCCTGAGGATTTGCAGGTTCTTCTCACTAGGTGACCGTTGGTACTCGGTGAGTGCAGCGCGCTTGGCCTCAATACTGGGAGTCATCTCTGATGATTTGGCCTCAAACCAGTCGTGGGACTTCGCGGTTTTCTCCCCAAAGGTGGCCATAGCAATGCGGTGCATGGTGTCTCAGAGCGTTTCCTATCTTACTGTGGCAAAGTCTCTGGACTGCAATGCATCGAATTCTCTCTCAAAGGCCCCTGCGAACTGTTCTACAACGTCTGGCTGAGACATCTTGCTGGCGTCAATGCAAGAGTTCCCTTGTTTCTTTGAGCAGTGGAACTTCTTTGGTTGCAGTCTGATCTTGCAGCATACCAGAGAGTGGTCTGTGTCGCAGTCTGCGCTGTGGTAAGAGCGAGTGTGGAGAAGGTTTTTGATGGCAGCTCGTCTTACTAGGATCAGATCCAGTTGGTGCCAATTGGGTGGATGGACAGATATAAGCCTGGGCAATGTAATATGGTAGACAGGCTGTTGCCCATGCAGCTTGTCCCCCCTCTCCACCTCGCTGACAGATCCAAAGGAACAGCAAGGCTGTTACGTTTTGGTGCCAACGCGGCCGCAGGAGCTGCCGGAAAGTGACAAAGTTTGCCATCCAACCGCCTTAGGGGCCCCGCACCGGATTTTCTGTCAGGGTTTACTCCCTTAGCTAGGTGGTCGCAGGTAGCTCTCCAGAGCTGGCGCCCTTTGATGGGTCATTTAATTCCACCAGTGTGTCTAGCCACCCTCCTCACCATCCTCCTGAGAGGACTGGTGGGGGTGCTGGTTTAGTCGCCAGCAATTCGACCCTGTGACAGGTAGTACTGGGATCCAGGTTACCAGTAGCAGATATATCTATTTGACCTGACATAACGATAACTCTCACGATAACTCTCATTACCCTCATTCTCATCACCCTAATATCTCTCAGTAGCGTCATCCATCATCAGCCTCATCATCCGTGATCACCTCCACCCCCCATCACCCCTATAACCCGACATCACCCTAATAAGTAGTCATCATCCCCATAACCCATCATCACCCGTACTGATTCACCCTCATCACCCTCACAACGTTCACACTCATTACATTCACCGTCATCATCCTCATAACATTGACCCTCGTCCCCCTGATAACGTTCACCCTCGTCATCCAAATGATTGATGTTCACCCTCATCGCCCTCATAACGTTCCCCCTCATACCCCCATAATACATCACTACCCTCAAGATTTTGAGCAGTGGAACTTCTGTTGCTTGCAGTCTGATTCTTGCAGCAATACCAGAGATGGTCCATATCGCAGTCTGCACTGTGGTAAAAGTGATGTGGAAAGGTTTTGATGCAGCTCATCTTACTAGGATCAGATCCATGGAGCCAATGTATTGAGCGCGGGGCTCCAGAGACTTTGTGTTGAGGCTTCGTCTTGAAGAAGGAGTTGGCGATGACATTCATGGCAGGTACAAAACTCAAGTAGTCGCTGTCCGTTCCATGCACTTTCCCCACTCCAAAGGAACCGAGACAGGAGGGCCGCAAATCGTTGTCTGCACCCAACTCAGTACATTGAAGTCGCCCGGGGATGAGAACAAGTTGTATTCTGTCCAGGGATGTTTCCTTATGTTTGCTGCGAGTTTTTCGTAGAACTCATCCTTAGCGTCTGGAGAGGCGGACAAGTATAGCATAAGTGCTGAACGAGAGTGACATAGCCCATCAGAAGGTGTTAAAGGTGGAGAGTCAAGGAGTTTGTTTCGAACCCGCCGCTCTGCTTCGATCATGTCCAGCAGTCTGTTTCCAGCCTACTCCGTACTCTCTTGGGGCATCAGAGCTCTTTCCTTGCCAGAAGAAGGTGTATGTCCCTCTCCTTTAGTTGTTCTGAGTCAGCCAACCGTGTTTCCTGCAGAGAGGCAAATGTCCACATTTAGTCTCTTCAGCTCGGCGTTATGCACGGCCGTCTTTCTGGCGTCACTAAATGTCTTGCAGATCTGGAGAGCCAGGCAACATAGTTCGGACATTTCCAAACAGGCCAGTTTCATTGTTGATGCGCTTCTTGAAGTTTTCTTTTTGCCTGGTGCGGAAATTAACGACACTGCTGTCGGATTTCCCTCCCGAAACCTGGAGGGGTCAGGCTGGTGTTCTCTTGACCTTCATCCGAGGGTCCACTACCTTTGTCGTGGTCGGGAGGCTTAGTGGCCAGTGATCGAGCGAGCTATGTCGGCGGGGGCATCAGTGCTTCTTGGGGTTTGGTGCTCTGGTCCCAGGTCTTAATTGACAGCCTACATAGCCATCGTAGCTGTTAGGGCTGAATAAGTGGTGGTTTTGTACTGATGCCCCTGATAGGGCTTCCCATGCCGAACAGGTCGTGAGTGAGGCCCAAACTAAACGTGACCCACTGTCCCTTTCGCTATTCTTTGTTCTTCTTTTTACCGCCTCTTTTCTGTCCTCAGCTCCCCATCAAGCCTTCTTTTCCACATTCTTTTTTTCTCTGCGGCCTTCTTTAGGCCCGCCGTGTTTGCCGTGCGGCGCGACCTGTGATGGAGGGGAATGAGATCCTGGGGATTGAGAGAGCACGCTGCTCTCAACACATCCCTTTGGCTCGGACCTCTCCTAAGACAGGCGGCACACATTGGCCCGTGTGTGTCAATCGGCTACCCCTTCGTGGGGCTGGGTCAAGACTGGCAGTTTAGTGGCTGACGAAGGTAACCCCCGTAGTGCTCGGCTCTCTGTCCCCGGGAGCTGGGCATGATCGGGGGGGAGCACGTTGGAGCTGGGCTGCTGGTTGTATATCCCTCCCGAAACCTGGAAGGGGTCAAGCTGGTGTTCCCTTGACCCTGGCCCCTAAGTTGGACCCCATGGTGGGTGGGTAAGGGAGGGATGAATTCACATTTTTCTTTCAACATGAATCCTAAACAAATACACCCCCCCAAACTCGGAAAAAGACGACGACAGGGAACGGACGACTCAGACTCTGAGTCAGAGGTCGTTGAGACCTCTGGTTTTTGGCCATCGTGGCTAGTGATGGAGGGCGCTGATGACGACAAGCCCTTGTCGGCTCTCAGCCCCTTCGCTGTCCAGAAGGGCTTTCAGTGTCTGGCAGGATCGCTCAGATCCATCAAGAGGCTGAGGAGCGGAGCGTTTTTAGTACAGACAGAATCCAAAAGACAGACACAGCTCCTTCTCAAGGCGACCACTTTCGTGGATAGGGCAGTGAAGATTTCCCCTCACAAAGGTCTCAACTGCTCAAAGGGAGTCATCAGATGCCCGGAGTTGAAAGGTGTGTCTGAGGCCGAGATCAAGAGCGAACTGTCCTCTCAGGGAGTGACCGATGTGTACAGGGTGACGGTGAGGAAGGGGTCGGACAGAGTCCCGACCAACACTTTCTTCCTCACCTTCTGCTGCCCGGATGTCCCCAAGGACATTCGGGTCGGATACCTGCTAGTTAATGTCAGCCTGTACGTACCGTCCCCTCTGAGATGCTTTAAGTGTCAGAAATTCGGACACGTGAGAGACCGATGTAAGGAGGAAGAGGCGTGTGGCACCTGTTCGAAGGCGGCGCACCAGGGCGATTGCGTCAGTGCAGCCCTGTGTGCGAACTGCGGAGGTGGCCACCCGTCCTCATCGAAGGACTGCCCCGCCTGGAAGAAAGAAAAACAAATCCAGAAAGTCAAGACAGAACAGAAAATTTCCTTCTATGAGGCAAGGAAACAGGTGGAGGCCGCGTCGCCTAAGGCGTCGTATGCCTCTGTCGTCAGATCCAGGACGGTGGACGTCGCGGTCCAGACGACGTCCACAGGAACGCAGACGGACGACTTAACCGCCTCGTCGGAACCGTTGGCCTTGGGTGGAGGCGCTGTGTCCACCCCTTCCCATCCTGCGCGGCAGTCCTCAGGGGCTGCTGGGCGGGAGAGAAAAGCCTCGGGCGGAGGCACGTTGTCCGCCTCCCGCCCCACCCCACCCCCCGGCCCCCCTCGCCCCGCCTCTCATCTGCCTGGCCCTCGGGCTGGCGGAAGTGGCCGGAAGCCCCCCTTACCTCCAAAACTCAAGGAGGGGAGGGTTGCGGCCACAGCGGGATCGGGAGGGGCCGAGGTGGTGGATATTCCGACCCGGTCGGAACCCGAAAAATTTATGTCAAAAAACAAATACTCCATCCTGGCGGACCTTGAGCCACCGCAAGTGGAGGAGCAGGGGGTAGCGATGGAATAGGCTGCTGCTTTATTTTTTTTAAAAAAAAACCTTTTTAATGGCAGTGATCCACTGGAATATCCGGGGATTCTATGCCAACTTCCAGGAACTCCAGCTGCTTTGTCGTGCTTTGAAACCTTCAGTGCTGGCACTGCAGGAGACTCTGCAAAGAGATGGCAAGGTTTTATCTCTCTCTGGTTTTAACTCCGTTTTTAAACCTGCTCAACCGAAGCAAGAGGGGTTGACGGGAGGTGTCGCTCTTTTTATTCGAAAGTCCCTTTTATACAGTACAGTTCTTTTAAGCACCCCTTTACAGGCGGTGGCAGTCAGAGTCACGCTCGAGAAAACCATCACTGTCTGCTCTCTCTACCTTCCCCCTTCCGTCCGTGTTCTGAGGCAGGACCTCATGAACCTGGTCGACCAGCTCCCATGTCCGTTTTTTACTGTTGGGCGACTTCAACGGACACTCCCCGCTCTGGGGAAGTGAGATGACATCAGCCCGAGGTCTTCTCTTAGAAAACCTTCTCTCTGACATGGACTTGTGCTGTCTTAACGACAAGTCTCCCACTTACCTGCATCTGTCCTCTGGAAAGCTCTCGTGTTTAGATCTGTCGGTCTGCGATCCATCGTTGGTCCTGGACTACGAGTGGAAAGTGCACGACGATCTGCACGGGAGTGACCACTTTCCTGTTGTCCTCCACCCCACAGATGGAGAAGGTGACTCTCTGCCTGACCGCCTGTACTACGACAAAGCAGACTGGAGTTTTTTTACCACCAAGATAAGAGCGGAGCTGCAGGAAGAAACAGTATTGAAAAGCAAGGACCCTGCTGACGCTCTGACTCGGATCGTTTTAGATTGCGCCAAAGCAGCAGTCCCATCGTCTACCTCCAAGCCTCAGGTCCCTAGAACGCCCTGGTTCAACGCGGAATGTCGGGAGGCCCGCAAGTCTCGGAAGAGAGCGCAGCGACGCGTCTTTCGGAGACCGGAGTCCGATAGCGTTCGAACCCATCAACAGCTGAGGGCGAAAGCCAGGTATGTTTTTAAAAAGAGCCAGAGGAAGTCTTGGAGAGATTTCTGCTCTTCCTTAACCTCCAACACACCCAAGAAGAAAGTGTGGAGGGTTTTAAAAAGAATTAAGGGCATGCCCAACCTTTTCATCATCTTAATAACTTTCAGACCTCTGGTCACAAAGAGAAGAAAGCAGTTTGCCAATTTTGCTTGCCTCCACAACTGAACAGAACTCGAGATCTGCTAAATAAATCTGCTCGTTTTTTAAACCAAAAACCTGTCAAAAAAAACACCCTGTAACTTCTCTTCCAACAACACAGAGAATTTACAAAACCTTTCCTCTCACAATTAAATGAACGTTAAATCTGCCTCCAGACACTGTACCGGATTCCTGTCCCAGGAATGGACGAGTTCCATTATAAACTCTTAAAGCATCTTCCCCAAACCTGTCCGGACACCCTGCTTAAAGTTTATAACACATCTGGGTCACAGCTGTTTTTCACCCTCCTGGCGGAAAAGCCCTCATAATCCTCTGCTGAAAACCGGAAAAGACCCCTCAAACCCCTCCAACTACTGCCCATAGCACCGACCAGTTGCATCTGCAAAACTGAGGAGAAGATGGGTCACGTAGACTGATTGGAAACTAGCGACCGACGGCCTACTGGCGAGAGAACAGTGCGTTTCCGCAAGCATCACTCTACCGTAGGACCAGCTCCTGTTCGTCTGGAAGACACTGTAAGAAATGCCTTTTAAACAAACAACATGGGTGGCCATATTTTTTGACTTGGAGAAAGCTTACGATACCACCTGGAATTTGAATTCTCTCGGACTTGCACAAGCCTTGGCTTCCGAGGACACCGGCCTCAGTTCAACACAATTTTACAAGACAGACAATTCCAGGTGAGATCAAGCACACCCTGTCCGACATTCACAGCAGGAGCTTGGTGTCCCGCAAGGAGCATCCTGTCACCGGCCTCTTTTTCAGCATCAAAAATTAATGACATCCATCAATCCGTTCAGAAGGGATCGGACAGCTTCGCTGTTCGTGGCGATTTTTGCCTATATGCAACTGGCAGCGCATAGGCCAGCTTCCAGCGACGGCTTTCACCTCTGCTCAAAAAATCCCAGTGTTTGCAGAGGAGAAATCGCGTTCACTTTTCCGTCCTCCAAAACTGAATGCGTCCATTTTATAATTTTCGCTCAGTTCTATCCGGACCCTGATATCCGTCCTATGGGAAAAATCCACCATCCCAACGGTCCAAGGAATCAAATTTTTTGGGGGTGGACTTTGGATCCAGAAGCTGAACTTCCTCACCAAATTACACACCAGAAAGTATCAGCCAAAAGCCCTGAAACATCATCCCGAGTTGTGGCACACACGAACTGCTGGGGTGCAGAAAGAGAACTCTCATGCACCTCTACGAGCCCTGGTTCTTGTCCCAAACTGGATTAGAAGTGTAGTATATGCTCGGCCAGACCGTCTTACCTGAAACAGTTGGACCCAGTACACCACGTGACGTCGTTAAAGAGCAGACCACACTAACGGCAAAAAAATACGCAGAATCTGATGATCAGACGGGATGCGTCACTAAACTTGGAACTTAATTCAAAATGATAATGTAATTATCCTCCATCTAAGAATTTGTTGATCAATAAAAGCAGCAAACATAATGTAGATTAACTTTTTCCTTCCCTGATCAGTCAATGAGTTCTCCCCAGAAATGCTATAACCATTTAGAAAACTAAAGAGTATAATGTTGGATAATCTTAGTGAGATTCTTCATCTAATCGTGTCATTATTTGACTTAATTTTTTTTTCTTCTGCTTGTCGACACGAATAGCAGATGAGTAAACGTAACTTGAAAACACGAAAGACAACGCAGTCATAGGCCAAATAAAGCCATATGCTAGATCAAGTTCTTGTGTTAATGTGCTTAAGCGCCCAAACCGTTTTTTTGGACCGAAATAGTCTCCCAGAACCGGAAGTGACAATCTAAATGGCCGGGCATCATCACTAGAATTATGCCTGAACGTGTGTCACCTTTTAGATCAATGGTCCAGTAGATTTTGTGGTAGCCTTTGCCACCATTTGTGTTACAACACACACCACACACCCTCACACACACTCACACACGCTCACATCACTTGACACAGAACACTCAGACCGGAAATTTTCTCGCACTAGTCATCATAACAGTACTCTCCATTTTAATAAAAGGAAGTACCAAAAACAAAACAACAACAACAAAATATAAATACAAACCACCTACTATAGCGACACATCACTACTTAAGAAACCACGTAAGAAAAACCCAGAAATATTATATCACACACACACACACACACACACAACACACACACAACACACACACACACACACATCACACAAACAAACTAACAAACAAAACCCAACAAAAAAGAAATAAGAAGAAGCAACAACAACAAATATCACAATTACACAACAAAATACTTGTTTGACTATCCATAGTCCAGTTCACGTCGATGAAGTATACAAAACAAAACGTGAAACACACATAAAAACACAACACACACACACACACACCACACACACACATCACACACACAGACACACACACACAAACGCCAACGCACGCACACACACGCAACCGCACGCACGCGCACACACCCTCCACACACACACAACACAAACAATCCAGTAGATCACTCTTGATGTAGCACCTTGCCACACATTTGTGTTATTCCACACAAGGTTTCCAAGTTTTCCAAGATTTATTTATCCATTTCACTCCTATGGAGTATGAGGAGTTACAGCAAAATACTCTTTACGTGCCCATAACAAACATTTCCAATACACAACAATGGCACATAAAAGTTTGAGAAAACACAAATGTCTTTTAACTCCAAAAGTATAACTAGGCAACAATTGCAATCTAATCATCTTACTTACAGCTAAAATTACTTTTTTGCTCCCTTTGAGCATAGTACAAAATTAAAAACCGACTTTTGGAGACAAATATTTTTTAGGAACAATCTATTTCGTTACTGATCATAATGGACATTCCCATTATAAATGAAACTCATCACCATCACAGCCAGTTACAAACCTTACAAAACCGTAACTCCTCGTGGTATCCTTTTGTCTCCCTGTTTCTATTTCCAGCTTATATTACTACTTCGAAATTCCTGAAAGAGCTGATTACATAATTATCAGGCATTTGAGCTTATAAGATTTTTCTCCTCTCTACTAAAATCCACTTTTGAAATTTCTATAAACAAACATTTACTACTCGCCTCTAGCATGTGCTCCATAGATTTTGGAAAACTATCTCTCAGGCAATGTTTGACATTCTTGCAGAAAGATTCCCTCTCCAAGAAGAATTAGCATCCCCACAACCAGTCAATACCCTGCTTCTCTTAAAATTTTACTGATACAACTCATACCATTTGAAGAATAAATACATTTCGATATAAGTCAAGTAATATCATATATATTTACCCAGAATATTTTTCTGTGTTTGAAATTACTAAGGCTGTCTCAAAACGAACTAATCTATTTTCACTAACGCACTAATTGTATTAAATACCAGTTTCTCCATAAACAATTTGGTCATAGTATTTCTGTTCAAGTTTGAACAAGCGTTTTCCCAAAATTTCAATTCTAATTTTCAAGTATATCTAAATTTCCATAATCCCCATATTTCTGCACCATACACAAAAAGGAACAATCATAGCCTGGTAACATGTCCAAATGATAGTGGCAACGGTAAATCTTGATTTCTGTCTGACTGAAGTAACGAAAACAATAGCTTTTTTGGGCCCTGTTCATAAATCAGTTTTTTTAGCTTTATAAGAAAAGTTCCGTTTCAACTAAATTCGAATTCCAAGATATTTAAAAGAATCAAACAACATCCAAACATGCATCACCAAACTTAAAAACAGTCTTTAAGCTTGTTTGTAGAATAAATATCATCACTTAGTTTTCTTTACATTGACCACCTAGTTTCCATAACTACACATAATTGTGAACAACATTAGAGCGGACTGCTGTAATCCTTCTTTCGTCTCTGAAAGTAAAATGTGTCATCTGCAAACGCAGTACAAATAATCGCAAGTAATTATATAACTCTGAAATTGTTAACATCAATAAAAGATCCACAGATGGACTCTATGCTCAGTCAAATTACAACTCTACATCATTTGAGATACAGAGAAAAAAGCCAAGGGCGGGAAGATTTTCTCCTTGTCGTACACCTTACAAAGCTAAAGAAATCAGATTTTTCACCATTTACAAAACACACATGACTTCATACTATCATACAGTTCATTATTACACGCCAAATTTTACCCTTCACAGCCTTCATGAACAAGTCTTTTTGCCATAACCCACTTCTCCAAACTGAATCAAAGGCTTTTTTAAAATCACAAAAGCACAGGAAAAGATTCTTCTTTTTCATGGAGAAAATATCAATGTAAGTGATTTCAAAACAAAACATTGATCTAATGTAAGAATGGGACTGTCTAAATCCTGCTTGGCTCCTGAAAGTATATTGTTGTATTGAAATAATCAGTCAGTCATAGCATTTAACACTGTAGTGAATAGTTTTTTCCAACACAGCCTGAGCAAAGTTATCCCCCAATAATTTAATCACATCCAAGTGTACACCTTTGCCTTATTACAAAGGCAATATCAAGCCGGGATACCCCATTTTTTCTGAACAACACTTCGTCCATATCTGATTAAATAATTTACAGTATGTTTCGTCAGCAAAGTGAACGCTGTTGATGATATATTCATTACGATCAATGTCTTCACACCGGCACGTTTGCCATTCTTTAGTCTTTTGATGCTGAAAGAATTTCATCTTCAGTAATACAGCATAAAAATATCATGGTCATTATCCTCTAACTTGATAATGTGCATTCCGTTGTACTGTCAATATGTTCATTAACATTAACGTTAAGGTTGCTGAAATGGTGAAACATGTCTTCTAAGTTTATGGGACAAGATGTTTTTCTTTTTCTTTTTAATTCTAATCCATAGTTCCCATGAATTGCTTTGCGTAAAACCTTCGTAGTTCACTGTGCCATTTTTTTTCTCCACGTCTTTTCTCTTTCATTAAAACGGACATGTAACTTTTGCTACTCATTCCATCGAGTCATCTATTTTTTACTAAAGTTCTTTCTTTTTTTACTCCTGTGTTTAGCTTTACATACTCTGAATCGGCTTCGTTTGCATGTGGAACCACACCAGCTGCGACTATCCTCTGTGTTTTGTCTTAGAAGTACGAATTTGATGTCCCCGAGAGTATCTTTTGCCGTCTGAAAATCAGAAAGTTTGCGGAGTTTTCATTTATGACGTCAATATCATCACACGATTGCGTCATTTAAAGTTAAGCTCAGCGTTAGAACAAATTTTCTTGAAAAGAAGCAGCCTTTTCGTGTTCCCATTTTTCTATTATTTCCATTCTGACCTGTTTAAATTTGATGTGGCACATTTTTTAATGACACACACACACACAAACACACACAGAGAGACATAAATTTTTGCGACCTGGGCTTCCATCGTAATAGTACTCTCTTTTTTAAAAAGGCAGGTACTAAAAAGCAGAATTTAAATGTTTTGACCGTTCATTCAGTGTGGAAGTTTACGTAACCTAGCGCAATGAAAACAATTTAAAAGAAACAAGTTAAAATCTAAATGTTTTTATTATTATTATTATTATTATTATAATATTAACCATCTCTGCTTTTTTTTTTAGTAACTACGGTACGGCGCAACTCTGCATCAGAAGCTCAACCGGGCCAGTCAGGCGATAGGGGCCGGGGGCCTGCGGTACCGCCGGAATGTTTATAACAGAGATGAGGTCAGGAGTGCTTCTTAATGACAGATGCGCGTAGAATTTTTCTGCGTTTGTGCTGTCGGCTCTTAACGAACGTCACACCCACCAAGGGCTTCGTCTCAGCTTAGGTGCTATCTCCGCACCACCCCAGTGCACAGCCTGTACAAGAGGCGGGGAACCGCCTCTCTCCAAAAAAAAAACACAGACTGAAGGCTGACCCTAAACTATTATTTGAAATTGTTGTTCTTGAACCTACAAACCCTTCTTACAATGCTGTATTCATTCAACAACCCTTTCAGTAAGAAATTTAAAGACAACCCAAACTGCCTACCTCTCCCCATGGACTCCGCATTCAGACGCCTTAGGAAAATGCGATCTGGATGTCGGTGGCATCTCAGATTTTCTCCAAGTCCCTGATCTCCCTCCGTACCTTACAACACCTAGGTCCGATTCGATCTGGCCTCACTACCATAAAGACTCCACCAGTTCTCTGGCCTACCGAACTTACTATTCGGAACTCTCGCACAAATTCCCCACTTTTTCCCAAAGCATCTTCACTGACGGTATTCCAAGTCAGCGGACGGAGTCGCTGCATCTCGTTCTGTCCCGCCTTTTCCTGACCGCCCACAACGGAACACATCCTACTGACAGCTCGGTGTACACTGCGGAACTGACCGCACTGGTTCTGGCATTAAAAATGGTTCTCCTCTCTTCGAAACAAAAGAGATTCATGGATCTTTTCCGACTCCTTGTCAGCCCCTGAGGCGAACGCCTGCAGAATATCACTCATCCCCAAACTGCTGGATATTTTATGCAGATTTTACTCTCGCAATGAAGAAAGGATAACTAGGGTTGTGTTGGCCTGGGTTCCCGGACATGTTGGCATTCGTGTAACGAAAGGGCGGACCTGCTGGCCAGGAACGCTGTAAAAGAAAAATTATTCCAGATCCTTTGTAACCATACACAGACAGATGCGGAAGATGAACCTTACGTTACGGATCTTGGCGAGAGGAGTGGAACACACAGAACAGACAACAAGCTCTTCCCAGATCCGTCCCAGACCTAAAAAGAGACCCTCCCTTCGGGGTAAGAACAGAAAAGGATGAGTCTGTGCTTGTGCAGACTGCGGTAAGGGGGGGGGGGCCGGGGCACACTTGTTTTTAACCCATCTTACATTGTTGAAGGGGAAGAGGCCCCTCGAAAGATTTCCCTGTGATACCTCTCACCGTGAAACACGTGCTCCTTGACTGTTGGGATCTGCATGACGTTAGAACGAGACGATTACAACGCGTTTCTTTGAAGACTTTGGTTTTCCGTGATGTCCCCTCCGTGGGCGCTGATGGACTTCTTCAAAAAGTGAACATTTTTAACCAGATTTGAAGGTTTTTACAACTATGGAAGTTTTTTTTTTAACTTTGGAGTGGAAAGTTTGAAGTGGTGACATTCGTTTTAATTGGTTTTGGTTTTTTGTTACTCCTTGTGGTAGTTATTAACGCGGCAATAGCCTTGGAGATGCCTAAGTGGTCGGCGAGGCTCAAAGCACCATAATTTCATTTTCATTCATTTTTTGTCGGAATTCTCCTAATCTTCATACACCCAATAGAAGAAGGTAGTTCGTGGCGGACAGCCACCTCAGGCCTCGGTCGGGGCTGCCCAGCTTGGGCGGGCGATAGCTGTCCAGTAGGACGCGAATGGTCCCTCTCACTGTCAAAGCAACCCCTGGCGTCGGCTCTACGCCACTTGAGCGCTAAACTTATAACCGGTAACTGTTGCTTCACATGTGTTCTCGACGCTAGTGCTAGTAGTGCAAGTAGGAGCTGGAGTGTCGTCCTCCAGGATGTAGATGCAAGGTGGTTTTGGTGGATGGGTGGACGGACGTAAGCCTGGGTCAATGTAAAATGTAAGACCAAGGTCTGTTTGCCCAGCAGCTTGTCCCCCCCTCACCTCCTACCTCCGCTGACAGATCCAAAGGAACAGCAATGCGTTACTTTTATGGTGCCAACGCAGCCGCATGACTGCCGGAAAGTGACAAAAGTTTGCCCAATCCAAACGCCTCTGGGCCCCCGCACCGGATTTTCTGTCAGGGTTAAACTCCCTTAGCTAGTGCCGCAGGTAGCCTCCCCAAGCTGGCGCCAATTTGATGGTCATATATTTCCACCAGGGTGTCTAGCCACCCTCCTCACCATCCTCCTAGAGGACTGGTAGGTGTTTGGTTTAGTCGCCATCAAATTCGACCCTGTGACAGGTAGGACTGGGAATCCCGGTTACCAGCAGCAGATAATCTATCTACATGACTACAATATACATATAATAATAATAAAATTAATGACCACTATGAGAGATCCCCACCACCGTGGTAAGCTGGCCAGGGAGACGAGAAGCAGGCATGTTTAAGCACCATTTCTCGCCTCTTCCTCCATGAAGGTGAGCAGAGCGATCCTAAAAGAGGGGGCTGCTCAGACAAACAGGGTGCTGCCGAACTCACTGCTGCTTCGGTCCAGTAGAGAGGCGACCCAATGCTCCAGTGTACTAGTATCTGCACCTGCAGCTTCGCCACTCCCCCATCGCCCCAGCACTGAGGTGTTTGCGCGGTAATTGAATCATTGACTTGGATTAAAGTGAGGGAGATTTGCGCCGGTCGTCAGCCACAATCTCTCGCCCTTGTCTAACAGGATCCCAGTAAGCAAGACCATGATCAAGACGGCTGCCAGCAGTGTTTTCTGCAGTGTCTCAACTGCGCCTTTTTTAGCGCTCCATTCCCATTGCTTGAATCGCCTATTTGGCCCGTTGACCAGTGATGGTTTCCTTCCGCGCAGTCCGCCGAATCCAGCTTCACACTAGTAAATCAGCTTCTAAATGGTCCAGGGCAGTTCGTGCGGCGTGTTGCAAAGTCTCTCTACCCATTGTTGGCATCCCTCTATCTGCATTGCAGCCGTTGGGAGATGTCTCCTCTCCACCTGCTCCGCCGTTGGGATGACCTCTGATTTGACCATACAGGGGCTGTTTCGTGGGGCGCCAGGTCACTGAGCTGAATGGAAGAGCACAGCCGCGGAAATGAATAACAGCCGTCGGGGGCGGCAGTCGGTTGCCCATCTTGCTAAAGAGGCTGGCAGCGTTTATTTCACTTCTGGACAGTAGCAATTTATAAGACATTTTCAGCAAAATATTTAATTGTTGTATGGCAATAAACTGCGATAGTTGGGTTGGTGAAAGAGTACTATTTGTTAAAAAGAAAAGAAAAAAAGGGCAAACAAACTTATCTTTATTTTTTACATCTCTCTCTCTCTCTCTCTCTGTGTGTTGTGTGTGTGTGTTTGTGAGTGTGTTTGTTTGCTAGATAGAAAACATTCATTCCACTCTCTCGATTCCTTGTCCAAAGCCTTCACCCGAAAACCCGTCTATCTTTGGGTTAATGACGCAAGATTACATAACAATCCAGGCCCATCTAACTTTTGTCTTTTCTTCTTCCTTTCTGTCCAATCTCTCCCTCTCTCTCTCTCTGTCTTACCTCTGTCCTATTCTCAATGTAGAGCAACAAGAACGAACAACGAAAGTTGTACAGGAAACACACTTCGTACAGGTGATGTTAGTTGGACCAAATGCAATTTGTATGCACCAGAGAAAAAAACAACGTGATTAAATGGAAAAGAAAAGAATATCAGAATCAATATTAGATAAATTAGGTATCCCTAGAAGTAATCAAAAACAATTCTGGGAAAATGTGCATTCAGTATCCATTGAAGAAAAATATGTTAGCAATAGTATTAGTTTAGATGATTGGTTTGAACACTTCAGGAATTTATAATGACGAAAGAAACCCTGCCAGAAGAAGAATTAATACCGATGATACTGCAGTTTATTTTAATCGTCCCATTTCTAAAGAAGAATGTTGTTTGCATTTAGAAAAATAAAGAAAGAAGAAGGAGGCTGGCCCAGATCGATAATTGAGAGTTATATAAAAAATGCGGTGACTCTATAGTAGATTTTCATTTTTGTGTTTTTCAATGCTTGTTTCAGAAAGGAATTTTCCCCGGAGAGCTGGTCTGAGTTATGTACTTCCTTTGTACAAAAAGGGGATGTTAATAATCCCAACAATTACAGAGCATTCACTTTATGTGATATCAGTAGTAAAGTAACAGTTACAGTTATTAATCGTCGTCTACAAGATGGGTTGAGAAAATAATATAACCGGGGAACATCAAGCTGGAATTAAAAAGAAACTGCTCTCCAATTTGACCACATGTTTACCATTGCAAGCTTTAATTCAAAAACATTTTCTTGAACCTAAAATTATATGTTTGCATTTATAGATTTTGAGAAAAGCATTTGATCTATAAATAGACAATTCACTGGTCTATTCCTTTAACAAAACGAAATAAATGGTAAATTATAACCCACTGTATAAAGAGTCTGAATAATAATGATTATAGTTAAGATAAGGAATGGAGCAGATTAACTGACTCTACAAGGTGCACGTAATGGGGTAAAACAAGGTTGATGTATGCTGTCCTATCTTAATTTTTCACTTTTTATGAATGAACTAGCTATTGAAGTTTATTCAAATGGAAAACATGGCGCTCTCATTTACAATCGATTACTTTGAGCTTTTTATTTTGTTACTAGCTGATGATGTAGCACTCTATCTGAAACAGTCGTTGGACTGCAACACCGTTTAAATTAGTTACAGCGGCACATTTCCTCTTGAATTAAAGGTAAATTTAAAACAAAGTAATAAGTTGTCTTTAGAAAGTGTGGGTTTTTATCTGCGAGAGAAAAATGGACTTAACAACAATGTAGACCATGCCAGTTGGTAAATGCATATCAATAATAGGTCTTTTGTTTTCCACCAAACTTAGTTTTCCATATCAAGTGTTTGACCTGACAGGAAAAGCACAGACTGTGCGTTATGCTTAATGCGAAAACTACGTACATTGAGTAATAATAGTTTGTCTATATTTTTGAAATTATTTTGATTCTCAGGTCTCAGCCTATTGCACAGTATGGGGCTGAACTTTGGCCTTGATGAAGCTGACACGTCACTGTGAGAAAGTGCGTTTGTTTTCATTGAAGAAAAAATGTTAGGGGTTGATTTAAAAACAACCAAATGATCTTGTTCCGGAGAAACTTAGATACCAAATTTTATATTAACTCTGTACTTATTTTGTATTCGTTACTGGATTAAATTAACAAGAATAAAAGATGCGGGTTGCCAGGAAAGCTTATGCAATGTTAACTGCTTTGGTGAAAAAGGTAAAGAAATTTGGGTTTCAAAAGTTCGTTTAAGTTGACGTTGGTTTGGTTTTGTATGGGAAAAAAGGGTGAAAATGTCAGATATTTTTTGTGCCCTTTAAAAGATAACTGTTTGCGTGCAGATGGCAAGAGGGGAAATTTTTTCAGGGGAATAATAGTGACGGGTTTTGCGTTTAGGACTTTTGAGGGCATGACGTTAAGTTTTACCTGCATAGAACTTAGACAGCCCTTAAAATTTTTTATGACAAGATTCGTTTTGGTATTCAAATTTTCTCAGATTATTATCGTTACGGGAAACATTCGGGCCAGTTGTTTAAGGGTCCTTTGTCAAAAGGGGAAAATGAAATGATTTTCTTTTGTTTTGTGTTGTCCTGCTTTAACCATTTGAGAGTACGAAAACCCCCCTGCTTTTTATAGATACCCAGTCAATTTCTTTTAAAGTCTACTTTTAACTAAAAAAGAAAGCGTCAAAAGGGAATTTTTTCAATATACTTTAAAAGGCTTGTTTTAGATCTGTTGCAACTTCTATTTTTTTCAGTGCTGTGTTGTTTATGTATTGTACCCCTTCATAGGGGAAAGGGCCCTTTTAGAAAAAAACATCCGAATCCTATCCGTATCTCCCCCTTTTCTCCTTTCAACCCTTTTTTTGTTTACATATTTTGGCGTGTTTTTTATAATGGATGTTTAAAAGGAAGCCCCCCCCCCTCCCCCCCCCCCTGTTGTCACGGGCAGAAAGGCCCAAAAAAATAAACCCTTCCCAAATTCAACTTCTTCTCTCTCTCTCTTCTCTCTCTCCTCTTCTCCCCCTTTTCTTCTCTTGTGTGTGTGTGTGTGTGTGTGTGGTTGTTTAGTCTTGACCACAATAATGAAACGAAATGAAATTATAATATTAAGATTTAAATGATAATCAACATTGATGACGACGACAAAACCCCAAAAACAAAATAATAATAATAAAATGAAGAACAACAAAAGCAAATATAAAAATAGTAATAATGATGATTAAAGCAACAAAAAGTTGTCCAGACAGTATCATATCAGTACTCAAGGAGGTCACTGCGTTCGGCACAACCCTATACCTACACCCTTTCCAAACAATGCCCACCATAGCTACCCACGCGCTTTGTCAGACACTGAGAAAAAAGAAAAAAAAAAAGAAGTAAATAATATAAAAATTAGATAAATAAAAAGAATAATAGAAAAATAATGATAATGAAAATAAAAATAGAAAAATAGAAATGAGAAAAATAAAAGAAATAATAATAAATAAATAGGTGAAAGAAAAGAATAAATAAATAAATAATGAATAAGTTTAAAAAAAAAAAAAAGAAAAAGATAAATAAATAAGAAAAAATATTTTAAAAACTTTTTTTTATGTAAAAAAAAACAAAAAAATTTTTCTTAGACAAAGTTCATGTCGCAAATCGTACACTTAAGTCGACAAATGTTTCCCCATCAATAGACAGGCAAAGAACTGTGCATGAATAGGGGGTAAAAAGGAAAAAAAAGGGAAATAAGATTTTTTTTTTTTAAGTCAGAAAAGAAAAAGGGACAAAAAAGTGGGAAAAATAGGAGGTTGGAGGACCTACATTAGACAAAAAAAAAAAGAAAAAAAAAAAAAGAAAACAGCGGGAGAAGTGGGAAAAATTTGCCAGGAGGTTGGAGGTCCCCATAACAAACAAGAAAACAACAGCCAAAAACAGTGTGTGAGTTGTGTGTGTGTGTGTGTGTGTGTTTGTGTGTGTTGATCACCTTTATCTCGTTTCTTTCTTTGCCCCCTTCCCTCCTGTACATTTTCGTCGCAGGAAACATTTTACAACTGAGAAACCCTTCTTCTTCTTCTTCTTCTTCTCTTCTTCTCTCTCTCTCTCCATCTCTCTCTCTCTCTCTCTGAACAGTGGAAAGATAGCTCGCTTTCAGATCAGGAAATAAGAAATTCTGAAGATCAGGGAGAAAATTATTTCGGTACAAAACTCCTAGAATTTGGATCACTTTTTTGATCTAGTTTTCCTCAATGGAAACCCTGCACTGGTGACGACAGTGGTCGATTTAAAATTCATTTCTAGTGCAGGAAATACGTAATAGACTATTTTGTTATATCCCCGTACGATTGCTCACTTGCGCAGAAAATGAGCATGGGAGAGAGGATAGACTCTCAGCTATGCCAATCACTGTCAGCTGAGGTGCTCAAAAAGTATTCAGTCGATTCCAAAAAGGGAAACCCAAGCCTATTGTTATAGAAAAGCTTGTGTGGGATCATATAAAATTAGACAATGTTCAAAACGAACTAGACAGCCTGCTGGATAATTTGCTAGGGCAGCAACGTTGATTGAGCCGATAAGCATGAAGCTGTAAATAGGTTTACTTCAATATTAGTGCAAGCTTCATCATGCTGGAAAGGAAAGTAACGATACTTCAATAAACATGAAAAACAAACTGGAGGTTTGGAAGCTGTGACATATGTTAAACCAGAAAAGCGAGCATTGGCATTTTACCGTTGAGTTTAACTGGACAGGCAAAAAGCTAGAGCACTAAAAATAAATGCTGCAGAACGAACACAGAGAATGTATGAACATTTTATAACACACTTGACAACTTTCCTTCATGATGAAGTGGATTTAGCATACTCTGCATAACAGAGTTTGAGATATACAAAGAAAAAAAAGTCAATGAACGATTTCATAATTGGGTATGACAGAAGATTTGTATTGTATTTCTCTTTTCATCACAACAGATTTCTCTGTGTGAAATTCGGGCTGCTCTCTCCAGGAGAGCGCCTCGTCGCTCCCACTACAGCGCCACCCATCTTTTTGTATTTTTTCCTGCGTGCAGTTTTATTTGTTTTTCCTATCAAGTAGATTTTTTCTACAGAATTTTGCCAGGAACAACCCTTTTGTTCCGTGGGTTCTTTAACGTGCGCTAAGGAAAAGCTGTTCAGGGGACCTGGGGGTTTATCGTCCATCCGAATCGCAGCGTCCAGCCCACCACTAAAGGGATGTAGGGGGAAAAGGGAAAAAAATATTGGGGGCAAACCCCGTGTTTAGAACGCCCCCATGCTAGATTCTCAAAGCTTCCAAAGGCGGACGTTTTTCCTCTAGCCATCCCCAGATACAACTTTTGTAGAAAATACAAATGAATTACCAAAATCCCGTACTTGAAATGAAAAAAAATTATGGTGTTTGAGCCTCGCCCCCAAATAAGGCCATCTAAAGGCTATCGCCGCGTTAATAACTACTACAAGGATAAAAAAAAAGAAACAATTAAAACGAGAAACCACTTCAAATTTTCCCACCCCCAAAGTTTAAAAAAAAAAACTTCCATAGCTTAAAACCTTCAAATCGGGTTTAAAAATGTTCACTTTTTTTAAAAAGCCCCTTTCAGCGCCCCCGGGGGGGACATCACGAACCAAAGTTTCGAAAAAACCCCGCCGTGTAATTTTCTGTGTCTAACGTAATGCAGACCCAACAGTCAAGGAGAAACGTTTTTCACGGTGAGGGGGCTCATAAAGGGAATACACGGGGGCCCTCCCCCCCCCCTTTCAAAAAGTAAGAATGAGAAAAAAAAAAAAAAAGTGTGCCCCGGCACCCATTTGCACAGCACAGACTCCTTTCTTTTTCTTACTCCCAAAGGGGAAGGTTTCTTTTGGGGTTTGGAGGTCGGAAGAGTTGTTGCCCGCTGGGTGTTCCACCCCTCTTCCCAAAAGATCCTTAACATAAGTTTTTAACCTTTTTTGCTTCATGTCTGTGTATGGTAAAAAGGATCGGGATAATTTTTTTTTTTTAACATTTTTCCGGGGCCAGCAGGTCCCCCCTTTCTTTAACCACGAATCCCAAAAATGTGGGGGACCCAGGCCAACAAACCTCGACCCCTTTCTTCGTTCAAGAGTAAAAGCTTCAAAAAATTTTCCAGCAGTTTGGATGATGATTTTCCCTGGGGTTTGATCGCCCCAGGGGGGACAAGGGTCAAAAAGATCAAATCTTTTTTTGTTTGAAGAGAGAACCATTTTTACCGTCAAAAACCATTTGCGGGCGGGTTTCCGCATTTTTACACGGAGCTGTCAACGGGAAATGTTTTCCTTTTGGGGCCCCCGGTCAGGAAAGGGGGACAGAAGGGCAGATGCAGCGACTTCCGTTTTTCTGATTTGGGAAAATGTCAGTGAAGATTTTTTTGAAAAGTGGGAAATTTGTGGCAGAGTTCCAAAAAGTAAGTTCTGTGGCCAGAGAACGGGTTTGGGGGTCTTTAGGGTTTACGGGGCCCAGATCGAATCGGACCTCGGAAATTTTCAAAAGGTCCAGGGCTGTGGGGGAATTGGAGAAATCTGAGTTGCCACCAAAAAACACCCAAGATCGGATTTTCTAAGTGCAGCTGAATGGGGGTTTCCAAGGGGGAGGGATCCCAGGGGGGGTTTGTCTTTAAATTTCTTGTAAAAAGGGTTGCTAAATACAGCGTCGTAACGGGGTTTGTGGGTTCAGAAAAAAATTTAAAATTAATAATTAGGGTCACCCTTTAGTCGCGGTTGGAGGAGGGGGGGTTTCCCCCGCCTCTGCATACGGGCCCTGTGCAGGGGGTGGTCCCGGAAAAGCCCCTAAGCTGAGACGGAGCCCTTGGTGGTGTATGGGGGCCCCAGCAGTTTCAGGTAAGAAGTCGGGCCCAAACGAAATACATTTTCCGAAACCCCATTTTGGGCCCGGACCAAGCTCTGTAGAGGTGCAAGAGGTTCTCTTATCAGCCCCCCCCACCCCGGTGTGTGCTAAAAACTCGCATGATGTTCGGGTTTTTTGGCAAATATTTTCAGCTGTTTGATATGGCTGGGGAAAATTTTCGCTTTGACCCGAAGACGACCCCAAAAAATTTTGGGTTCCTTAAACCGCCAGGAGGGGGTTTTTTCCCAGACGGTTTTTCAGGGCCGGATAAAAACTGGCGAAAGTTATGAAAATGAAAAAAATTCAGTTTTGGGGAAACAAAAAGGGTAAGCCATTATCCTTGCCCAACACTGGATTTTTTGACGAAAGGGGTGAAGCCGTCGTGGATGTGGCTTTCCGTGCGGGCCATTTTCATAAAAGGCGAAATCGCCCACGAACAGAAAGCTTTTCCGATCCTTCTGAAGGGTTGAAGGATTTCTTTAAATTTTTGATGCTGAAGAGACCCGGGGGTGACAGAATGCCCCCTTGCAGAACCCCCCGCTCCTGCTCGTGAATGTCGGACGGGGGTGGTCCCGCCCCTTTCACCGGGAAAAATTGTCGTCTAGAAAAAAAATTGTGGATGAACGGGGCAGGGTCCCCCAAAAACCCGAGTTTGTGCGGCCCAGGGGATTAAAAATTTTCCAGGGGGTATCAAAAAGTTTTTCCCTCCAAGTAAAAAAAATATGGCCACCTTTAGTGTTTGTTTACAAAGGCATTCCTTACAGTGGTTTCCAGGGGAAACCCAGATGGTCAAGGGTTTAGAGCGAATGCTTGGGGAAAAACCGCACTTTTCTTTCCCCAAAAGGGCCCATCGGTCTCAAATTTTCCCAAATTAGTTACCTTGACCATCTTCTCCACAGTTTGCAGATGCCCCCTGGTCTGCAAATTGGGTAGTATTTAAAGGGGGTTCGGGGGGGTTTTTTTCCCCGGTTTTCGGCAGGGGGAAGTGGGGTTTTCCGCCGGGAGGGGGGAAAAAAAACCCCTGTGATCCGATGGGGTTTTGTAAATTTTTAAGAAAGGGTGCCAGACAGGTTTGGGGAAGATTTTTTAAAAAAGTTTATAAGGGGACCTCGTCCATTGGAGGGGAAAACCGTGCAGGCTAAAGGGGCAGATTTTAATTCATTTAGTAAAAGAAGGCTGTAGCTCTCTTTTGTTGTGGGAAGAGTTTTTCAGGGTGTTTTTTCTTTTAAATTTTTTTGGTTTTGAAAAACAAACAAATTTTTGGGCAGATCTCGAGTTCTGTTCGTTTTGTGGAGGCAAGCAAATTGAAATGCTTTTTTTCTCTGTGACCAAAAGCATTAAAATTTTTAAAGGGTGATAAAAATTGGGTAGACTTTTTTCCCCTTAAATTTTTTTTAAAACCCCCCACACATTTTCTTTTGGGTGTGTTGGGGGTTTTAAGGAAGAGCAAAAATTTCTTTTCCATGATTTCTCGGCTTTTTTTAAAAAACCATCCCTGGTTTTTCCCCCCTCATCTTTTTGAGGGTTCGAACGCTTTTTCGGTCCCCCGGTCTCCGAAAGACGCGATCGCTGCGCTCTTTCCCGAGACTTAGGGCCCCCCCGACTTTCCCGCGTTGGACCAGGGCTTTTCTTGGGCATCTGAGGTTTGGGGGGTAGACGGGGGGAACGCTGTTTTGGGGCGCAATCTAAAAAAAACTGACCCCAAGTGGGTCAGCGGGGCCCTTGTTTTTTTAATACTGTTTTTTTTTGCAGCTCCGCTTTTTCTTCGGGGGAAAACTTCCCAGTCCGGCTTTTTTCCAAAATTTTCAGGGTCAGGCAGAGATTCCCCTTCCCCACCCTCTGGGGGGGAGGCGCGGGAAAGTGGTCCCCCCCGGCAGATCGTCGTGCACTCTCCACTCGAAAGCCCAGGAAAACGATGGACCCGCGGGCCAACATTTTAAACACGGGGAAGTTTCCAAAGGACAATAAAGGGTAAGTGGGTATTTGGGTCTTTAAAGACGACAGGTCCATTTTGGAGAGAAATTTTCCAAAAAAAAGGACCTGGGGCTGAGCCCCCCTCATTCCCAAAGGGGGGGGGGAGGGGGCCCACTGGAAGTCCCCCAACGTAAAAAAGGGGTCGGGGGAGCGGGGTCAAACCGGGGGGTTCTTGAGGTCCTGCCCCCAAAACACGGAGGGAAAGGGGAAGGAAACAGGAGAAAACCCCAAGTGAGGGTTTTCTAAAGTGGGGACTCGACTACCAACCGCCTTTTAAAGGGGGGTGTTTAAAAGGAACTGCACTGTAAAAAAGGGGCTTTTTAAAATTAAAAAGAACGACCCTCCCTAAACCCTTTGTTTTTGGTTGAGCGGGTTTAAAAGGGAATTTTAAAACCAAAGAAGATAAAACCTTGCCATCTTTTTGGCAACCCCCTTGCGGCCGCAAAAGGTTTCAAGGCACGACAAAGAAACCTGAAGTTCCTGGAAATTTGGGCCCGTAAAACCCCCCGGATGTTCCAGTAGACCCATTTCCCTTTAAAAAAGGTTAAAAAAAAAAAATAAAGCAGAAAGGCCTAATCCATGCTACCCCCCCTGCTCCTCTGCTTGGGGTGGCTCAAGGTCGGCCAGTCGCGTATCTATTTTTGGGGAATTTAAATTTTTCCCCCGTTTCCCCCCCCAAGCCGGAAAAACTACCACTTAAAGCTCCCCCGATCCCGCCAAAGGCCGAACCCCCCTTCCCCCCCGGGGGATTTTGGAGGTAGGGGGGGTTTTGGGGCCACCCCCGCCCCCCCCAAAGGGGCCCCAGGAAACAAGAGGTGGTGCAAGGGGGCCAGGGGGGTGGGGGGGGACGGGGGGCGGAAAAACGTGCCCCCCCGCCGAGGCTTTCCGTTTCCCCCCCAAACAGCCCCTGAGGACCGCCGTACAGGAGGGGAAAAGGGGGGGAAAAACGGCGCCCCCCCCCCAAAGGGCCCAAATTTGGTTTTAAAGGGAAAGGCCCCGTCGTCCGCGGCGTCCCGTGGACGTCGTCGGGACCGCGACGTCCCCACCCTGGGTCTGAAAACAGGGGCAGGGGGACGCCTTGGGAAATTTCCCGGCCCCTCCACTTGCTTCCGGGGCCTCAAAGAAAAAATTCTCTTCTTCCTCTTCACTTTCGGGATTTGTTTTTTTTTTTCCCGGGGGACAGTTTTTTGTGAGGACGGGTGGCCGCCCCCCCGCATTTTGGGCCACAACGGGTGGACTGACGCTTCGCCCTGGGCCCGCCTTTGAACAGGTCCCCACACGCCCTTCCCCCTTTGGATCGGTCCGCACGGTCCAAAATTTCTGGCTTTTGAAACACTTAGAGGGGGGGGGCACGTACAGGCTTACGTTCACCATCAGGTATCCGCTCGAATGCCCTTTGGGGCTTTTCGGGCAGCAGAAGGTGAGGAAAATGTGTTGGCGGGACTCTGCCCGGGCCCCTTTCCCTTACGGTACCCGAAAAGCGGTCACTCTCTGAAGGACACCTCGCTCTTGATCTCTGTTTTCAGACACTCCTTCAACCCCGGGCACTGATGCCCCCCTTTGAACAGTTAACCTTTGTGGGGGAAAAACCCTCCCCCGCCCTACCCCACAAATGTGGTCCCCTTTGGGACAGAAGCTGTGTTTGCCTTTTGGGACTGTTTTCCACAAAAAATTGCCCCAAACCCCTTTCAGCGCCCTTGGGAAAGATTTCAGTGCCCGCCGACACGGGAAAACCCCTTCTGGATAGCGAAGGGGCTGAAAACCGGGCCAAGGGCTTGTCATCACAGCCCCTCCACCACAACCACGACGGCCAAAATCCAGAGGGTCACCGGGCCCTCCGAATCAGAGCCCCGATTTCGTCTTTTCCCTGATCCCCCTTTTTTCCCCATTTTAAAGGGGGGAGTTTTTGGGTTTGGAATTCATAGTTTTTTAATTTGGGATATTCATCCCTCCCTTAACCCCCCACCAGGGGGGCCAATTTGGGGGCCGGGCCCGGGGAAAACCCCAGTTTGGGCCCCCTTCCGGTTTCGGAGGGATTTGGGACTAACAGCTTAGCTCCAACGGTTTTTTTCCCCCCCGATGAGGGCCCAGCCCCGGGACAGAGAACCGGGGCACTACGGGGAATTTCCCCCTTTCCCCCAAAACTGAAAGTTTGCCCCACCCCAGGGAAGGGGGGCCCCCGATTGAAACACACGGGCCCAAATGGGGTCCCCCTGTTTTAAAGGGAGAGATCCACCCCCAAAGGGGTGTGTTGAGGGGCCAGCTTTTCCTTTTCAATCCCAGGATCTCTTTCCCCCCTCCATAACAGGTCGCCCCCGAGGGCAAACAGGGGCGGGCCTAAAGGGAAGGCCGCAGAGAAAAAAAAATTTGGGGAAAAAGGGGAAGGTTTGAAAAGGGAGCTGAGGACAAAAAGAGGGGTAAAAAGAAGAATAGAGAATGCGAAAGGGCCCGGGGGTTCACTTTAAAAATTTGGGGCCCTCCCTCAGGGACCGGTTCGGCAGGGGGAAAGGCCCTAAAAAGGGGCATCAGAAACAAAACCACCCATTTTTTTTTCAGCCTAAAACAGCTACAAGGGGCTATGTGGGCCGTCAATTAAAAACGGGGGATTTGAGCAGAAAACCCCCCAGAAGCACTGTTGCCCCCCCGAAAATAGCTCGCACGATCAGGGCCACTAACCTCCCGACCACAAGGTAGTGCCCCCCCCCCCGGGGGGGGTCAAGAGAACACCAGCTTGACCCCCCCCTTTTTTCCCGGGAGGGATGAAAGAACTTACTTGAAATTGTTAGAAAATTTCCCAAAGTGGCAGAAAAAAAAAAACCAGTGTTAACAGCAGCATCGAAGAAAATTTTATTCCTTTGAAATCTGTTTTGAAAAGGATTTTTTGGGGGACCTTCAGGGGTCAAGGGGGGGAAAGTGAAAAAAAAAAAAAAGAGAGGTGAAAAATTTCTCCAAATACCAGAGGAAAAAGTATTCTTGTTACCCAGTTCAAGTTAAAAAAAACCAAAATGGCAGAAAAAACCTAAAAAAAATTTTTTCAAATCCATTTTATAGAAATGGTAGGAAAACAACCGTGTTTCAAGTCTGTTTTTCCCACGGGGCTAAGGATTGTCAACCCATAAAATGGGAGACAAAAGAAGTGAAAATGACAGATCCTGAAACAAGAACAAAAAAATGGGGGCATGTAAAATTTTACTTTTTCAAAAAAGAAGAAAAAGGGGGAGAATGAAAAAACTTATGGGGCCCGAAGCTTTATGGACGGGGCCATCATTGATACAGATGAAAAAAAAAAACTTTTTGTAGAAAAAAATTTTGTTTGATCATTATATTGAAAAATGGGGGGGAAAAGACAAAGGACTCAAAAAAAGGGTAAATTTTAAAAAATGTCTTCAGTTTTTGCCAAAGTGGGAAAGGGGTAAAAACCCTTTGCCACTTTGCTGAAAAAGGCTTCATGAAGAAAGCGGGATACTGTTTTTGGACATGTCCAATGACACAGCCACAATTTTAAAAATAAAACCTGTGGATTGTTTTTCACCCCTTTCTTGACATTACTGATAAAAAATTGTTTATGAAAAAGGAGATGTTATGAGTCCTTTTTGATGGAAAAAAAAAACTTGAAAAAAAAGGACAAAAAAAGAGTATTTTTAAAAACTTCACAAGCGGTTTGGGGAGGGCTCAGTTGAAAACCTAAAAAAAAATAATTGGGAATGCGGGAGTAAAAAAAACCCAAAAAATGTGACAGAAATTTTAAAAAAGAATGTGATGGGTGTCCCCGGGCTTGAAAAAGCCCCCCTTTCCCAGTGGTAGGGAATGCTTTAGCAGAGGGACTATAGCAGACAGTAGCGTTGATTTGCATGACCTGGAAAGGGATTGTATGGTACTTTCACAGGGGATGCCCAAATTTAAAAAAATTTCAGTGCGGGTGTATTATCAAAAGCAAGAAATTTATCAGTCTTTCGTGGATAACTTCATGAAAACCTGGCTTGTTAGTCCCATCCCCCTTTAAAAGGGTTATTACTCAGGGATAATGGCTGTGAATTCAAAAACGAAGATATTGAGATGTGGGGAAAACTTTCAACAGGAAGTAAAAAAGGGACGGCTGCGTACAGCCCTGGCAAAGGACTTACAGAAAGACAAAAATAAACCACTTTCATATATTTTTGGGGAAAAGCCCGGGGCAGAAAAGGAAAAAATCTTGCTTGGGAAACGGCATTTCCCTGGGGGCATGGTCCCCAAAGAACAGCAGTGAAAACACACATAGTTTTTTTCATATCAATTAGTCTAGGGAAAAAGAAATCCAAATTTTTCCCCTCTATCTCAAGAAAAGTCCCCTGCTTTGGGGGGTTCCCCAGAAGGAAAGCAGTTGGGGGAGCAAATAAAGTCAGCCAGTCCCCCATGCCACCAGAAACCCTTTTGAGAGGCAGAAAGCTCAGACAAAATCATGAGAGCATTGAGAAAACCGTACCGTAGTCAGGTCCATATAAAAATAGGGGGAAAAACCCCCCCAACAGCCATAAAGGAAGGGCCCAGGAACTGTCACGGGAACAATATAAGTGTAATCTCTGTGCGTCTGGGGGAACCCTTTGGGTTTTGGATCCAAAAAAAACCCCGGGAAAGATTGGAGAAGAAAAAAGCGGGAAAAGACCCCAGATGAAAAAAATTTTACAGGAGGAACGGGCCCCGTTCCAACTGACATTTCAAAAAAAACAAAAAAACCAAAAAGTACCCCAAAAAGAAAGGACCACGAATGTGCAATGGAGCCCAAACCACATCTGATCATGAAAATGGTTCAGAAGATGAAACGTTGAAAAAAGTAATGAAAGAAGAACTGACATAAGAGGTCAAGCCGGGACAAATGTTTTCATTGAACTTTATGGAAAATGGTGCAAAAATTTAATCACAAGAATTAAAAAAACAAGCAAAAAAGGGCAAAAGGGAGATAAAAAAAACGGGTAAAAACATAGAGTCCCTTTGAACCAGAAAAAAAATGAAGGAAAAGGGATCCAGGGATTTAATCAAAGCCCGGGGTACAAAATATGTGCAAAAAAAAGGGTTGGGGGCAGTGGATTCAATAAACTGTCATGATGGGGAAGGCCCTTTTTTTTCGAAAAACTAACAAGAAGAACTGGAAAGCGGAAAAAAAATGTAACAGGAATTAGAAGAAAAAGGGGACAAGTTTTTTTCCCTCCCAGTGGAATGCACCCCTCAATAAATCAAATGGAAAAATTTTTTTCCAAAAGGTAGACTATTTTTGTGGAGGGACCCTGAAGAAACAGATAAAAACCATTAAAAAAATAAAAATAATAATAAAAAAAAAACATCACCAAATGTGAAACCTAAATAGTAAAAGTTTTTTTAAATTCATTTTTTGTCAAAAAAACGGGGACATCTTTACCCCCAAGGATATCAAGACGGGGGAAAGAGTTTGGAAAGAGAGGTACTTGGGGAACCAAAAGTATTTGTGAAACCTCCAAAAGAAGCTGAAAATTTAAAGGGGAAAAAATTATAGTTTTTGGGAAAAGTGTGTCTATGGACTCAGTGATGTTTTCTTTAAATGAAAAAAATTTAAATCAAGTATGTGCTTCAAAAGAAATTGGGGGGAAAAAATGAAAAAATTTATCCAGTAGTTTTCTTTTGGGAAAGGGAAGGGAAATGGGGAAAAACTAGGGGGTGCACTGTTGCCATGTGGATGATGAATTTTGGACGGGGGAGGCAAAAATGGAAAAACAGCTGGGGAAGGGGAAACCCTTCCCAAACAAAGTCAAAAACCTCCAGCCTAACGATGGAAGTTGAACCCGTGACCATGTTCCGTGGCTAAATCAAATTCAGATGCCTGGAAACCAGAAAACCCCCTGATTCAAAGGGGACTAAAGGAACCTCGAACAAAAATCGAAAGTGGAATGGGAACCCCCAAAAAGCATGAAGAAAGGGCGAAACCCCCACAGATTTTTAACGTACATGGTAAAACTCCCCGGGACATGCAATTTAAAGTGAAATGAGCGAGCTACGGGCTAATGGTAATTTTAAAGTTTCAGTTTCAGTAATCAAGGAGGCGTCACTGGTTCGGAAAAAATCCATTACGCTACCCCACATCTCCCAAAGCAAACCCTGACCGCAGCGAAAACCCAACGCGCTTTTTTCGGGCCCGAGAAAAAGAAAAAAAAATAAAAATTATATAATTTTATAAAAGCTTACATAAATAAATAAATAATTACGATTTTAAAAAAAAGGTATTTGTAAGGAAAATAATAATAAAATTAATAATAGAAAATAAAAAATTTTAAAAAAATATACAAAAATAAATAAATAAAAAAGAAAACAATGATGTTTAAATAAGCAAAAAAATTTAAAAAACATGAAAAAAACACATTCCCCACATACACCCCCCCTGCAAAACGATTGCACCAAACAGCAGTTTAAACAGATTAAAAGGGTTTTAATCCCAAAAACAAGACCCGGTCTACATAAGGAAAATCGAAAATCCTCAGAAAAGAAAAAGAATACCAAAAAAACAAGTACAAGGCCATCACACCATCGATCGCCTAAAAGAAAAAAAAGTAGAGAGGGGGGAGGGGCCCGGAAGTCTACCCATGAAATTAAAGCACGACCCTTTGGGAAAAACAAACGAATTTGGCATTTTTTAAAACCAACATTGGCAAATTTCTTCAAAACGGAGAAAAGCTCTTCGGGTTTTTCCCAAAAATACATGGTTGAGCAACCGCTGGGACCCAAACTTTTGCGGGGCACAGAGATTTTTCCCCCGGGCCCACCTCTCTTGCGGCCATCAGTGGCGCTTTCCGGTGTGTATGTATGCGTGTGTTACCGCGAGTGTGTAAGTGTCCCAAATGGTCAGGGGGAGTTTCTGTGCGCGAGCGAGCACACACATGTGTGTATTTGCGAATGGGGGGGTTTGGTGGTGGTGCGGGGTTTACTTGGGAGGTGTGTGGGGGGGGGTGGGGGGGGTGGGGGGGTGGGGGTGTTTTGTGTGTGTGGGGGGGGTGTCATGTGCCCGGGGCTCGTGGGTTTTATTTTTATAGGGGCCAGTGCACTTTGTTTGTTTTTTCCCATATCTTTTTGAAACTGCATTTTTTGTTGCGTTTCGTTTGCATTTTATGTGTGTTCGGGGCGTGTGTCTGTATGTTTACATTTATTAACTTATTTGTTTATTCATTATTATTATTTTCTTTTTTTTTTTTTGGTTTTTAATTTTCCTCATTTAAAAAAATAATAAATTTTTTTATTTATTTCATTATTTTCCTTTTTCTAAGAAATTTCTATTGGGTTTTTTTTTTTTAAAATATTTTTTAAATTTAAGTAAAATTTTTTTTTCTTTTTAAACCCTTTTTTTTTTTTCTCAAGGCCCACTTAAACATTTGGGTTAATTTCTTCTGGTCCCGGCTTTGGGTTAGCAGATGGGGTGCGAAAATGGGTTTGTCCGAACGCAGTGACGCCTCCCTTTACTGATTACTGATACCGATACTGATCGGGTAATGGGGGGGCCAAAAAACTTTTTCACAGACATCATTCAGGAATCAGGGAAAGAAAAATTTAAGGTTAAAAAGTAAAAGGGTTTAAAAAAGAAAAAAAATTTCAATACACGGAAAAGAAAAAGTTTTCCCGATGGAAAACAAAAATTTTTTTCCCTCAGAAACAATATCGAATTAGCTTGGAACCCCTACCTTTTTTAAAAAAACTGATGCAGGGAAAAACAAAGAGGGATGGAAAGCTGGAAAAAAAAGAAAGGCTTAGAGGTTAAAGTAGGCCCGTACTGTGGACATCCCCGCCAAAGTCGGGTGATGTTTTTTTTTTGATGCTGCCAAATTTCCCAAAACATGGAACTTGATAGAACAAGTAAGACATCAGAAAGCCCAAATCAAAAAATTTCTTTTCGGTTTCATTTTTTGGGATCTGGAGCATTAAAGTTGGGTTTGTTTTCAACGATCTTCATTTTTGGGAAAACTGAAAGGTGGAGGAAAACACGGGGGGGTATATCTTTTTTAGCAAACGAGGAAGGGGCAGATTATTCCCCTTTGCTGGAAATCCAAAAAAGTTCCCCAGAGTGGGGCAGAAGCAAAAATTGGGGTGTGAAGCATAGCTATGGCAGAAGAAATTGATAAGACAATAACTGTTTTCAAACAAAGTTCACAGAAAAAATACAGGGGGAATTTACGCCTGATGGGTTGCCAATCATTCAATAATTGGGTTGGGAAATCAAATCCAAAAAAATCCTGAAATCCCCATGACAGAAAGCGTTTTAGAACCCACGTTTGGGGCCCAGTAGGGGAGAGGAACCGGGATGACCCAAGGTCCTTCCCCAAAACCCGGGTCCAAAACCCCGCATAAACCCTTCCCTATACATCGGTGCTTCCTGGGGAAGCATTTCTGCCTCATCGGGGTTTACCTATACGGGCCCCCGCGCCTCCCACTCGGGGCAAAAGCATCTTGGGGCAGCCTCCCTAGGCGAAGGGGAAACTTGAAATTTTCCCTTCCTAGCCTTAGGGTTCCCTCGGGAGATCAGTTTTTGCTCGTGGGAAAAAAAAAAAAAAAAAAAAAAAAAAAAAAAAAAAACTCGTGCCTTTCCCCGATAATTTTTCAATTTTTTTCATTAGTCTACGGGGAAACCTTGGCAAAACCCCACTCTCCAAAACAAATATTGGGAAAACACGCCCCGCCTCTCATTGCATGGTTTTCCCTCCCGGAAGGTTTTATGCCTGGTTTGGGTTCCCCGGGGAGGAACTGCTAGAACCGAAGAGAGAGAGGGGGGACAAAAAGGAAATACAGAGGAAGGTTCTGGGATAATTTTTTCCCAAACAAATTTACCAGGAAAACCCAAAAAAACTTTGTTACTTTTTTATGTGCCCCAAAGCCAAGACTGTTTTTTCAACAAGAATTTTTGAAGCCAATCAAGCAAAGAACTATAAATTTCCCTAACAAATAAACCTTGTGGCAAAAAACGCAATTTTTCTTGCTTCCTTCTCTCTACCCACCTTTTAGTAATTTCCCGATTTTTTTCAAAATTTTTTTCCGGGGTTTTAAAAAATTTTTAACCTCCGGAAGGAACTGGATTTTACAGTCAGTGTCATATCCCTTGGGGGAAAAATTTCAGGGGGTTCCACTTGTTTTCTTTTACCAAACCCGTATCAAGGAAAAATGTACTTTGTGTGTTGAAAACGTCTGCCCAAAAACAGGGGACCTGTACCCCCCTTTCCCAAAACCCTACTGTTGAGTGTTTGGTTATATGTTTTTCCTGCCTTAAAAAAAAATATTTAAATGATTTTTTTAAAATTTTTGGCGCCCCTTCCCCCTGTACAATTTAAAGGGCCTGCTAAAGAAAAACCACTCTGGGGTCACAATGACCTAAAATTTTCCCCCCTGTACCCAGCCTTGCTTTTTTGTCCAAAATTAATTTAAAAATTGTTTCTCCCCCCAACTTTCACATCATTTAGCATTTAAAAAACCTGTTTTTTTCTTTTTAGTCGGCATATAATCTCAATTGCAATGAAAAATACTTTTTTTGAAAATAGTTAAAAAACCCTTTTTAAATGTCTGTTGATGAAGGAAAATGTCTGGTTTTAAATTTGCTGACTGTCGGGGGCGTTTAAAAAACCCGTAGACCCCCGTATTCCCTTTTAAGACTTTAACTGTTTTTGGGGTCCATTCAACGGTTTTTGAATTGGTTTTTTTATACCTATCCAAACCCCTTTCCCCGATTGTCCTTCCCCCTTCTGAAAGTCATTTCTGGCCATTCTGTTCTTCACCACCTTTTTATTATGATACTCCGGGTAAAAAAAGTTTTTTCAGAAAACCCAAAACCAAATCCCCAGTCCCGGGTTCCCTCAAAGCAGGGGTTGATTCTCCCAAAGGAAATTGGATGGGCATTCAAAAAAACCCAAAGTTAGGGTGATGGGCAAAAAATGAAGCTAGATTATTTCCGATTAAAAAGTCCCAACTACCCCTTTTTCCTTTTTTTTTTCAAAGGGGTTGGGGGGTTGGTGGGGGGCCAAAAGTTCGGTTTTTCTAAATCACAAGGGAAAAAATTTTGGGTTTATTTGGGGCCCAAAACCCCATAAAACACATTTAGATAGTAAATTTTTATATGCAAAGTAACTTGTTGAACTTTGTCTCACAATCTAAACCGTCATAACCTTTTTTGTTGAAACCACAAAAACTTTTATTTTGCTTGGTCGTCAAAGAATTTGGGTTTCTTTTAATTCACTTCTCAAAGGGTTCCACATAATCCTTTTTCAGCACTTTCCCAAAAAAAAAGTTGGCCCCCTCGACTCTCCAAAAACCCAAAATTTACGAACACATTTCCCCCCCACCCCACACTCAAATTTTACTCCCACTGAGGCAGAATTTAAAATTTTGGTGTGGGTGAATGATAAAACCCAAGGGCCCTTTTACCAAATACAATAAAGGGACTTATGCAAGTAAAAAAGGGGCCCTGGCTTCAAAAGGATTGTCCTTGGGAATTTGGGGTGTTGGTGTGTGTTTTGTTTTGGTTTTTGTGGGTTTGTGTGAGGTTTGGGGTTTTGTACCGCTAAGCCCTTTTTTTTTTCCTTTTAAAAATTTTTTATTTGAAAGACTCGCTAAACGAGTCCCCAATGTTTTTTTAAAAAAATACCGGGCTTTTTTTTACCTGAGCAGGGCCCTTTTTTACTACTTGTGGAAACAAAAAAGGGGTCCCATGTTTTAAAACCCGGGGTTCGGGTTTTCCTGTGTGTGTGTGTGTGGGTGTGTGTGGGGTGTGTGTGTGTGTGTGGTGTGTGTGTGTCCGTGGCTGTGTGGGCCGGGTAAACTTTAACATTTTTCTGCAAATACTTTTTCAGGTTTACAAAACCCCCTTTGGGATAAAAATAGGAAAAATTTAGTTAAAATTTCCCTCTCTTGTTTAAACCCAAAATTGCACCCTCTGGGGTGGGCACAAAAAAATTTAAAAGAAAGGGCTAATTATATGCAAACTGCATTTACTGTTTATTTATATTTTTTTGTTTTCTCTAAATTGGGCCCTTTTACCTCTTTTTTCTGACCCCAACAAAAAAGGAAATCATTATTATCATTTTTTGTTCAAACAGGAACTTCTTTTTCTAAGCATGGGAAATTTTTTTTAATTTATTTTTCAAACGTTTTTTGGGGGGGAGAGAGTTTAAAAAAAGGGAAATTTTCTCTGTAATTAAAAGCTAGGGGACTTAGTTTTTTCACAATTTAGTTTGAAAGGGCCCTTTTTCCCCTCTTGTTAGTTCGTTGGAATAGTTCCCAAAAGGGGAAATTTTTTTATTTTTTTTTTTTACATTGGTTTTTAAATAAAAGCACCCATTTTCCTTTTCACTTTATTTGTTTTCCCTTTTAAATTTTTCAGGTAGGAATTTTAAACAAGATTCTAAGGTAAAGTCCCGAAATGGTTTAAATCCCCAAAACCCACAAGTGTAACTTGTCTTGCTTTTCGAATGTGGGAAATTGGGTAAGGTACTGTTTTTATCTTTCCCGTACAGGATTTTCCCGCCAAAACCCCAAAACTTAATGAACTATGGGTGGGTTTATGATGGAAAAACTCAACAATTTTTCTAGGGTCTGCCCGGAGGGTTTTCCCCAAGAGGAAACCCACTCGCCAAAAAAATGAGGGGCCCTTACCCCGAAACAACCCCAACTGACAGGGGGTACCCCCAAATGCCCTTTTGGGGCCCTGTCTTTAAAAGACGTTTTAACAGAGAAAACTTTTGGGGGAAAAAGGGGGAAATATCTTCCCTTCGTTTCCCGAGTTTAACTGCCCTTGAGATCCCTACCAACCGGGGCACCGGGCCCCCAAAAATTTTTTGAGCCGAAACCTGTGCCCTGCTGGAAAAATGATGTTAAAAAAACCCCTCAAAAAAGGGGCCCCCATCATGGTTCTTATAGACTGCAAGGCCCCTTTCCCGAAGCTCCAAGGGAGGAACAGCAACTTTAAAATCCTTTCAGGGCATTTAAAAAAAGGGGAAAACAACTATTAAGTTCTAAAACAAACCCCGGTCTTGCATTGGAACCCCTCATTGTGGGTTGCGGGAAAAGGATAGGGGACGGCTGTCCCAAAAAAGGCAGCAAGATGGGGCAAGACAGAACACCCTTCTTTTTTCCCCGAAGTGAAATCCATCTTGGGAGTCAAATTTTTCAAAAAATGCCCAGCTTCGACACAGAAGGTGAAGACACCCAAGCCCTTTCCCGAACGCAAAAGGTAAACTTTAGACTGCAGAAGGACACTGCTGGTTCTGGCTCTCCCCTTTTCCCCCATCAAAATCGCACAGAAGAGTGCCCTTATAAAAGGCGGCAAAAAACCCCGTCCCCCAGAGCATGCCCTTTATGCGTCCCCCCATTAAGCCCCAAACCCCTATTGGGAATCCGGAAGATCATTCTGACCCCAAATTTTGGGGACTTTGCCGAAAAAAACGTGGGGGGGCAGAGTCCTTCCAACCCGATGCAGAGTTCATCTCTAAAGATAAGCCGGTCAAGAATAGCCTGGCAAAATGAAAAAGCAAAAGGAAAAAAAAAAAAAGAAACAGTAAGCCCCGTATTGTTTTTTAAGTTGGCCCGCAGGCAAAATAGGGTTTTCAAACCCTTTGTAACGCCAAACCCTTTTTTAAAGGCAAAAATTTGAAAGGCCGGGTTTGGCAGGGGGGGGGCAACCCTAAATGGGCCCCAAAAAGTGTCCAAAATGTAAAATGCAGGGCAAATAGAAAAATTAAGCTAGCTACAGCAGGGCCATAACCCAAGGCAAGTTAATAACATTTTTTCGGAACCCCCCTTTAAAAGGGGGGGAGTGGACAGAAAGGTCCAGTCCACAGTCAGAGGGGCCCCCAACAATGGTTCCCCATTTAAAATTTCCAACGCGTCACGATTACGCCAGGCAACCATTTCTCCCCCGGCCCCCTCATAAAGGCATCTGCGTACAAGCTTTCCTTCTCTCAGTCTCTTTCCCTTGTTCCCCCCTTCCGCTCTTTTGGCCCCGCAGCCCCTTTGCTCTTCCCCAGCAAAATGTGGCCACCTGCTCATGTTCTTGTCAGGGCGCAAAAGGCTGCCACTGGGGTGGGCCCCAAGAGGGATGGGAAAAGGTTTTCTGATGCCCGAACGTTGATCTAGGGGTGTTGCTCAAATCCCAATTTTTTTGGGAAAAACCCAAAGACTTTTGTTTCCGTTTTGATGAAATTTGGCAAAGTTGGTTTGGAAAAAGATGCCCAAAAAATTCGTTTTTTTTGCAAAGCATCGTGTTTTGCCCTTTATGCCGACTTTACGGCCGCCCCCCTCTCTCTACCTTTATTTATTTTTTTTTGCTGACCCCCATCTGCACCCCTTTTGGGGGCATTACTCCTATGCTGCCATTTAGATTCCCCCCTACACAGCCCCCCCGGGGTTGTCAGTCCCAAATTCCAGCGTCGGCAGTCCGCAGGGGAAACCCCATGGGAGGTCCCCCAGGAGGCCACACACCAGAGGAAAACCCTGCACTTCGGTGGTTCATGGGGCCTTTTTTGATTTAAAAGTACTTTGGACACCCCTTTCTAAGGCCCCCAAATAAAGACAATAAGGTTAGTGCGGGGGCCCCCCTGGTTTAAACGCCCCTCCCAAGGGGGAGACCCCACCCCACGGGCCCTTCCCCCCAAACCACCCTGAATCTGCCGACACTGAAAACACCCGACAGGGCTCACCCCCAAAACACAGAAGGGAGGGGGAATTTAAACTGGGTCAAACCCGGGCGCAGGGCATGAAAAAGCCCCGACCCTTTAGACTGTTTTGTTTTTAAAATTTAAGGGTGATTGGGGGAGGGGGAAGGGGATGGAAAGATGTTTCATGGAGGTCATTTTGGGTTTTGGGGCTGCTTGGGCAAGGCTGTACACTCGCTCCCGTAAAACATTACCGGGGTCAACCAGGCCCGAGAGAAAGCATTTTCAAAAGTTGGCAGGTTAAATTTAAATAAACACCCAAAGATGAAACCTTGGGAAATGGGAAAGGGACCGACTGGTGGGCCCAGTTTTCTCCATTTAAGCCCCCAGAACAATCAACTTGCCGAAAACCCAACCCCCGAGGGTTCGAACCCGCGTCCTCCCAGCCCTCAGTCCGCGACGTAACCACTTCGCCAAAGGCTGCTCCTTTTCTCCTTTTTTTTCTTTGAGGCGATCGATGGGTGAAAGGCCCTTATCTAATTCTTTTTGGTATTTTTTTCATTTCCCGAGGGTTTCCCCATTTTTCCAAAAAGAGGCCCTCTTGTTGTTCGGGAACCCGCAAGTCCTTTAGCTGCTCAGTCCCTTAACCCTCAGGGCCCGGGGAGTATGAAACCCCGTAAGTTTTTTAATTTTGAAAATTGCGCAAAAGCCTTTATGCAAATTGGGTTTTTCCCTTTCCCCCTTCAATTTTCCGTATGAGGTCATTGAGTCCGTTAGAATCAGGGCCTGTTTGTTTCCACATATGGAGAGAAAAACCACTTGAGGGGTTGTGCAGTCCAAAAATTCCCCTCGTTAGGCTGGAGATGGACTTTTTAGGCCGCATTTCTTTTTCCCAAATTGGTTTTTTTCCCTTTTTGTTTTGCAGTGAATCCCCAACCAGATGGTCTTTGGGGACCCGGGCCTTTGTTTGGGTATGATGATTTCCTCTTTTTTACTTTTTTACTGTTTTTTTTTTTTTTTTCAAAGAGTACTTCAATTCGGGGTCGTTTTTTCCCTCTGGGCCCTTTCCCAAAGTCTTCCTGAGTGGGGGGAAAGGGTTTTGTTGAATGATGATTGGGGGTTTCGGGGTTTCCTATTCTTTTGTTTCTTTCAGGTCTTGTAAATCGGCAAAAGGCCTACTACTGTGTCTTCTGCTTTCCCCATCCATGATCTTCCTCGCCTATTTCGGCTGCCCTTTTGGTTTTTGAATGCCCTCATGCAGTGGGTTTTTAGGGGTTTTTAAAAGCTCCCTTTAAATAGGTCTTAACCCGTTTTAACTTGTTTTGGGGGGATGAAGGAAGGTTTTAACAGGTATCGCAGGTTTTTTCCCTAGGGTGTTTTTCCCCCGGATCAGCCCTTGGGGTTTATTTGAACTCTTTCTAATTTTAGGAGGGTTTCTTTGAAATGGCGGGGGTTTTTAGCCCAAGTCCGTAGCGATCACACTGAGAAAAAGAGGGATTGGGTATGCAGGAGAGTTGGGATTGTTCCCATCCCCTTTTGGGGCCATTGTTTTTGCTCCTTTTGGTACACAGTTTCGGGAGAGCTCTGTGCACGTGCGGTTCGTGCGGGGTTGTGTGTGGTGTGTTTGTGTGTAGAGGAAGAGGTAAAATGGGTGGGGTGCATGTCGTATGTGGGCAGCAAAAAGGAATTTGGGAAATGCCCTGCGGGTTTGCATATACAAAATTTGTATAGTGGGGCGGGGGGGGGGGGTGGGGGGGGGGGGGTTTTTTTGCGAGGGGGGATATGGGGGTTTTGTGTGTGTGCTTTAATACGAGGTAAAAATTTTAAACAAGAGCAAAATTCCCTAGCTATCTCCCGCAGTAGAACCCGCCAGTCCTCCACTGTGATAGCGTATAAAACCCCCGAATTTCTTTTTCGTGTGATACCTTTTTTTAAACCCCCCCCCATCTTTGTCGGGGTGATAGTTGATGCAGGGTGAACGCACGAATTTTT
>NW_027468401.1:0-2500 GCF_041734735.1 Babylonia areolata
CGCGCAGGCGGGAAGCTCGGCAGCCGGGCGGGTAGCCTGCGGGGAGCTGGTGGGCTCCCGAGACTCCCGTCCCCCGACTCGGGCCTCGCACGCCGAGCGGTCGCTAGCTTGCCAGTGCAAAAGACAGAAGCGCGGGGGCAGTAAAGCCAGGCGGACGGGTCGACCGTTGCCGGCTGTGCGCCGACCGGAGCGATCCGCCACGCCACGCCGCGTCCCCCACAACCAGGGTGTCGCATAAGGCGCTGCGAAGGTGGACCTTGATCCACATTGGGCAGAGCCTGAGTTGAGGCCCCCCAGCACGTGCCTGGGGACCAGGCGTTGAGGAGTAGGCCTTTTTTTGAGGGCCCAGAAAGTATTTTGGCAATTGTAGCGAGGTTTTGGAGTTTTATCCACAACCTTTACCTGCCTTTTTTTCTTTTTTTCCTTTTTTCTCTCTCCGAGCATGCCAAAGTTGAGAGAAAACGCGGTTTGGCATGGACGGGAGGAGGTGTGGAGGAGTAGGCCTTTTTTTGAGGGCCCAGAAAGATTTTGGCAATTTTTTACTTTTTTATCCACAACCTTTACTGCCTTTTTTTTCTTTTTTTCCTTTTTTCTCTCTCCGAGCATGCCAAAGTTGATAGAAAACGCGGTTCGGCATGGACGGGAGCAGGCGTTGAGGAGTAGGCCTTTTTTTGAGGGCCCAGAAAGTATTTTGGCAATTTTTTACTTTTTTATCCACAACCTTTACCTGCCTTTTTTTCTCTCCGAGCATGCCAAAGTTGAGAGAAAACGCCGTTTGGCATGGACGGGAGGAGGTGTGGAGGAGTAGTCCATTTTTGAATGGCAGCGGAAAGATTTTGGCAATTGTAGCGAGGTTCTTCGGACTTTTATCCACAACCTTTACCTGCCTTTTCCTCAGCGAGCATGCCAAAGTTGAGAGAAAACGCCCTTCGCCATTGACGGGACCAGACGTTGACGACTACGTCTTTCTTTTTTTCACGGCGCCTGAACGATTTGGGCAATTCTCCACAGCGCGTTTACTTTTTATCCACAACCTTTACCTGCCTTTTCCTCAGCGAGCATGCCAAAGTTGAGAGGAAAACGCCGTTTGGCATGGACAGGAGCAGGCGTTGACGACCAGGTCTTTTTTTTGGTCTTTTTTTTTCACAGCGCCGGAAGGATTCAGGCAATTCTCCAAAGCCGGTTACTTTTATCCACAACCTTTACTGGACCTTTTTTTTCTTTTTTTCCTTTTTTCTCTCTCCGAGCATGCCAAAGTTGATAGAAAACGCGGTTCGGCATGGACGGGAGCAGGCGTTGAGGAGTAGGCCTTTTTTTGAGGGCCCAGAAAGTATTTTGGCAATTTTTTACTTTTTTATCCACAACCTTTACCTGCCTTTTTTTCTCTCCGAGCATGCCAAAGTTGAGAGAAAACGCCGTTTGGCATGGACGGGAGGAGGTGTGGAGGAGTAGTCCATTTTTGAATGGCAGCGGAAAGATTTTGGCAATTGTAGCGAGGTTCTTCGGACTTTTATCCACAACCTTTACCTGCCTTTTCCTCAGCGAGCATGCCAAAGTTGAGAGAAAACGCCCTTCGCCATTGACGGGACCAGACGTTGACGACTACGTCTTTCTTTTTTTCACGGCGCCTGAACGATTTGGGCAATTCTCCACAGCGCGTTTACTTTTTATCCACAACCTTTACCTGCCTTTTCCTCAGCGAGCATGCCAAAGTTGAGAGGAAAACGCCGTTTGGCATGGACAGGAGCAGGCGTTGACGACCAGGTCTTTTTTTTGGTCTTTTTTTTTCACAGCGCCGGAAGGATTCAGGCAATTCTCCAAAGCCGGTTACTTTTATCCACAACCTTTACTGGACCTTTTTTTTCTTTTTTTCCTTTTTTCTCTCTCCGAGCATGCCAAAGTTGATAGAAAACGCGGTTCGGCATGGACGGGAGCAGGCGTTGAGGAGTAGGCCTTTTTTTGAGGGCCCAGAAAGTATTTTGGCAATTTTTTACTTTTTTATCCACAACCTTTACCTGCCTTTTTTTCTCTCCGAGCATGCCAAAGTTGAGAGAAAACGCCGTTTGGCATGGACGGGAGGAGGTGTGGAGGAGTAGTCCATTTTTGAATGGCAGCGGAAAGATTTTGGCAATTGTAGCGAGGTTCTTCGGACTTTTATCCACAACCTTTACCTGCCTTTTCCTCAGCGAGCATGCCAAAGTTGAGAGAAAACGCCCTTCGCCATTGACGGGACCAGACGTTGACGACTACGTCTTTCTTTTTTTCACGGCGCCTGAACGATTTGGGCAATTCTCCACAGCGCGTTTACTTTTTATCCACAACCTTTACCTGCCTTTTCCTCAGCGAGCATGCCAAAGTTGAGAGGAAAACGCCGTTTGGCATGGACAGGAGCAGGCGTTGACGACCAGGTCTTTTTTTTGGTCTTTTTTTTTCACAGCGCCGGAAGGATTCAGGCAATTCTCCAAAGCCGGTTACTTTTATCCACAACCTTTACTGGACC
>NW_027468401.1:10000-15000 GCF_041734735.1 Babylonia areolata
TCCGTATTGTTATTTTTCGTCACTACCTCCCCGTGCCAGGAGTGGGTAAGTTGCGCGCCTGCTGCCTTCCTTGGATGTGGTAGCCGTTTCTCATGCTCCCTCTCCGGAATCGAACCCTGATTCCCCGCTACCCGTTGCTAACATGGTAGGCAGATCACGTACCATCGTCATTTGATAGGGCAGACATTTGAAAGATGCGTCGCCGGCTCGAGGCCATGCGATCGGCACAAAGTTATCCAGAGTCACCAAAGGACGGGCAGAACCCGACTGGCTTTGAACTAATAAAAGCGCTCTTTCCCCGAGGGGTCGGAGCTGGTCGGCATGTATTAGCTCTAGAATTACCACAGTTATCCAAGTAAATTTGGATCATCTAAGGAACCTCGACTGATTTAATGAGCCATTCGCGGTTTCACCGTACGAGGGTGTGAACTTAGACATGCATGGCTTAATCTTTGAGACAAGCATATGACTACTGGCAGGATCAACCAGAATGCAACCCGTATTCTGCGTGCCCCCGGGAGACGGTTGCAGCGCCAGTTGGGACCGCTGCTCACAGAAACGAGGGCTGAGCTCTTTCCGTGGGCGGTCCGCGGCAGCACTATCAACTGAAACCACCGGACAACAGATTCAGGGCCTGAGAGTGCAACGAATCCATCGGTCTCGGCGGGAGGCGCGCCAAGAAGAAGAAGGAGGAGGAGGAGACCAGACCGGACCGGACCGGACCCCACCCTTTCTTCCTCCTCGACACCGTCTCCCGCCCGTTTCCACGTGCCGGACGACGCCCGGTTAGAGACGGGCGCGCCCTTGACGAGATGAAGCAGGCGTTACGCTTTGGGACGCCGAAGGGGCTGGGGAGCACCAACGACCGTCAGTGAGGGAGGAGAGAAAACGCTTCTCTCGACCCGTCGTCAGCGAACGCACCGAACCTTCTACGGACCGTGAGACGCCGGCCGACAAGCCGAGCCCCGGCAAAGGAAGCCCGGCGAGGCGGCCGTGCGCGTTCACACTTGGACGCGCAGGCGGGAAGCTCGGCAGCCGGGCGGGTAGCCTGCGGGGAGCTGGTGGGCTCCCGAGACTCCCGTCCCCCGACTCGGGCCTCGCACGCCGAGCGGTCGCTAGCTTGCCAGTGCAAAAGACAGAAGCGCGGGGGCAGTAAAGCCAGGCGGACGGGTCGACCGTTGCCGGCTGTGCGCCGACCGGAGCGATCCGCCACGCCACGCCGCGTCCCCCACAACCAGGGTGTCGCATAAGGCGCTGCGAAGGTGGACCTTGATCCACATTGGGCAGAGCCTGAGTTGAGGCCCCCCAGCACGTGCCTGGGGACCAGGCGTTGAGGAGTAGGCCTTTTTTTGAGGGCCCAGAAAGTATTTTGGCAATTGTAGCGAGGTTTTGGAGTTTTATCCACAACCTTTACCTGCCCCCTCCGAGCATGCCAAAGTTGATAGAAAACGCGTTTCGGCATGGACGGAGCAGGCGTTGAGGAGTAGCCTGAGGGCCTTTTTGGCAGTTTTTTATCCACAACCTTTACCTGCCTTTTTTCCTCTCGAGCATGCCAAAGTTGATAGAAAACGCGGTTCGGCATGGACGGGAGCAGGCGTTGAGGAGTAGGCCTTTTTTGAGGGCCCAGTATTTTGGCAATTTTTGACTTTTTTATCCACAACCTTTACCTGCCTTTTTTTCTCTCGAGCATGCCAAAGTTGAGAGAAAACGCCGTTTGGCATGGACGGGAGGAGGTGTGGAGGAGTAGTCCATTTTTGAATGGCAGCGGAAAGATTTTGGCAATTGTAGCGAGGTTCTTCGGACTTTTATCCACAACCTTTACCTGCCTTTTCCTCAGCGAGCATGCCAAAGTTGAGAGAAAACGCCCTTCGCCATTGACGGGACCAGACGTTGACGACTACGTCTTTCTTTTTTTCACGGCGCCTGAACGATTTGGGCAATTCTCCACAGCGCGTTTACTTTTTATCCACAACCTTTACCTGCCTTTTCCTCAGCGAGCATGCCAAAGTTGAGAGGAAAACGCCGTTTGGCATGGACAGGAGCAGGCGTTGACGACCAGGTCTTTTTTTTGGTCTTTTTTTTTCACAGCGCCGGAAGGATTCAGGCAATTCTCCAAAGCCGGTTACTTTTATCCACAACCTTTACTGGACCTTTTTTTTCTTTTTTCCTTTTTTCTCTCTCCGAGCATGCCAAAGTTGATAGAAAACGCGGTTCGGCATGGACGGGAGCAGGCGTTGAGGAGTAGGCCTTTTTTTGAGGGCCCAGAAAGTATTTTGGCAATTTTTTACTTTTTTATCCACAACCTTTACCTGCCTTTTTTTCTCTCCGAGCATGCCAAAGTTGAGAGAAAACGCCGTTTGGCATGGACGGGAGGAGGTGTGGAGGAGTAGTCCATTTTTGAATGGCAGCGGAAAGATTTTGGCAATTGTAGCGAGGTTCTTCGGACTTTTATCCACAACCTTTACCTGCCTTTTCCTCAGCGAGCATGCCAAAGTTGAGAGAAAACGCCCTTCGCCATTGACGGGACCAGACGTTGACGACTACGTCTTTCTTTTTTTCACGGCGCCTGAACGATTTGGGCAATTCTCCACAGCGCGTTTACTTTTTATCCACAACCTTTACCTGCCTTTTCCTCAGCGAGCATGCCAAAGTTGAGAGGAAAACGCCGTTTGGCATGGACAGGAGCAGGCGTTGACGACCAGGTCTTTTTTTTGGTCTTTTTTTTTCACAGCGCCGGAAGGATTCAGGCAATTCTCCAAAGCCGGTTACTTTTATCCACAACCTTTACTGGACCTTTTTTTTCTTTTTTTCCTTTTTTCTCTCTCCGAGCATGCCAAAGTTGATAGAAAACGCGGTTCGGCATGGACGGGAGCAGGCGTTGAGGAGTAGGCCTTTTTTTGAGGGCCCAGAAAGTATTTTGGCAATTTTTTACTTTTTTATCCACAACCTTTACCTGCCTTTTTTTCTCTCCGAGCATGCCAAAGTTGAGAGAAAACGCCGTTTGGCATGGACGGGAGGAGGTGTGGAGGAGTAGTCCATTTTTGAATGGCAGCGGAAAGATTTTGGCAATTGTAGCGAGGTTCTTCGGACTTTTATCCACAACCTTTACCTGCCTTTTCCTCAGCGAGCATGCCAAAGTTGAGAGAAAACGCCCTTCGCCATTGACGGGACCAGACGTTGACGACTACGTCTTTCTTTTTTTCACGGCGCCTGAACGATTTGGGCAATTCTCCACAGCGCGTTTACTTTTTATCCACAACCTTTACCTGCCTTTTCCTCAGCGAGCATGCCAAAGTTGAGAGGAAAACGCCGTTTGGCATGGACAGGAGCAGGCGTTGACGACCAGGTCTTTTTTTTGGTCTTTTTTTTTCACAGCGCCGGAAGGATTCAGGCAATTCTCCAAAGCCGGTTACTTTTATCCACAACCTTTACTGGACCTTTTTTTTCTTTTTTTCCTTTTTTCTCTCTCCGAGCATGCCAAAGTTGATAGAAAACGCGGTTCGGCATGGACGGGAGCAGGCGTTGAGGAGTAGGCCTTTTTTTGAGGGCCCAGAAAGTATTTTGGCAATTTTTTACTTTTTTATCCACAACCTTTACCTGCCTTTTTTTCTCTCCGAGCATGCCAAAGTTGAGAGAAAACGCCGTTTGGCATGGACGGGAGGAGGTGTGGAGGAGTAGTCCATTTTTGAATGGCAGCGGAAAGATTTTGGCAATTGTAGCGAGGTTCTTCGGACTTTTATCCACAACCTTTACCTGCCTTTTCCTCAGCGAGCATGCCAAAGTTGAGAGAAAACGCCCTTCGCCATTGACGGGACCAGACGTTGACGACTACGTCTTTCTTTTTTTCACGGCGCCTGAACGATTTGGGCAATTCTCCACAGCGCGTTTACTTTTTATCCACAACCTTTACCTGCCTTTTCCTCAGCGAGCATGCCAAAGTTGAGAGGAAAACGCCGTTTGGCATGGACAGGAGCAGGCGTTGACGACCAGGTCTTTTTTTTGGTCTTTTTTTTTCACAGCGCCGGAAGGATTCAGGCAATTCTCCAAAGCCGGTTACTTTTATCCACAACCTTTACTGGACCTTTTTTTTCTTTTTTTCCTTTTTCTCTCTCCGAGCATGCCAAAGTTGATAGAAAACGCGGTTCGGCATGGACGGGAGCAGGCGTTGAGGAGTAGGCCTTTTTTTGAGGGCCCAGAAAGTATTTTGGCAATTTTTTACTTTTTTATCCACAACCTTTACCTGCCTTTTTTTCTCTCCGAGCATGCCAAAGTTGAGAGAAAACGCCGTTTGGCATGGACGGGAGGAGGTGTGGAGGAGTAGTCCATTTTTGAATGGCAGCGGAAAGATTTTGGCAATTGTAGCGAGGTTCTTCGGACTTTTATCCACAACCTTTACCTGCCTTTTCCTCAGCGAGCATGCCAAAGTTGAGAGAAAACGCCCTTCGCCATTGACGGGACCAGACGTTGACGACTACGTCTTTCTTTTTTTCACGGCGCCTGAACGATTTGGGCAATTCTCCACAGCGCGTTTACTTTTTATCCACAACCTTTACCTGCCTTTTCCTCAGCGAGCATGCCAAAGTTGAGAGGAAAACGCCGTTTGGCATGGACAGGAGCAGGCGTTGACGACCAGGTCTTTTTTTTGGTCTTTTTTTTTCACAGCGCCGGAAGGATTCAGGCAATTCTCCAAAGCCGGTTACTTTTATCCACAACCTTTACTGGACCTTTTTTTTCTTTTTTTCCTTTTTTCTCTCTCCGAGCATGCCAAAGTTGATAGAAAACGCGGTTCGGCATGGACGGGAGCAGGCGTTGAGGAGTAGGCCTTTTTTTGAGGGCCCAGAAAGTATTTTGGCAATTTTTTACTTTTTTATCCACAACCTTTACCTGCCTTTTTTTCTCTCCGAGCATGCCAAAGTTGAGAGAAAACGCCGTTTGGCATGGACGGGAGGAGGTGTGGAGGAGTAGTCCATTTTTGAATGGCAGCGGAAAGATTTTGGCAA
>NW_027468401.1:35000-37500 GCF_041734735.1 Babylonia areolata
TTTTGGCAATTGTAGCGAGGTTTTGGAGTTTTATCCACAACCTTTACCTGCCTTTTTTTCTTTTTTTCCTTTTTTCTCTCTCCGAGCATGCCAAAGTTGATAGAAAACGCGGTTCGGCATGGACGGGAGCAGGCGTTGAGGAGTAGGCCTTTTTTTGAGGGCCCAGAAAGTATTTTGGCAATTTTTTACTTTTTTATCCACAACCTTTACCTGCCTTTTTTTTCTTTTTTTCCTTTTTTCTCTCTCCGAGCATGCCAAAGTTGATAGAAAACGCGGTTCGGCATGGACGGGAGCAGGCGTTGAGGAGTAGGCCTTTTTTTGAGGGCCCAGAAAGTATTTTGGCAATTTTTTACTTTTTTATCCACAACCTTTACCTGCCTTTTTTTCTCTCCGAGCATGCCAAAGTTGAGAGAAAACGCCGTTTGGCATGGACGGGAGGAGGTGTGGAGGAGTAGTCCATTTTTGAATGGCAGCGGAAAGATTTTGGCAATTGTAGCGAGGTTCTTCGGACTTTTATCCACAACCTTTACCTGCCTTTTCCTCAGCGAGCATGCCAAAGTTGAGAGAAAACGCCCTTCGCCATTGACGGGACCAGACGTTGACGACTACGTCTTTCTTTTTTTCACGGCGCCTGAACGATTTGGGCAATTCTCCACAGCGCGTTTACTTTTTATCCACAACCTTTACCTGCCTTTTCCTCAGCGAGCATGCCAAAGTTGAGAGGAAAACGCCGTTTGGCATGGACAGGAGCAGGCGTTGACGACCAGGTCTTTTTTTTGGTCTTTTTTTTTCACAGCGCCGGAAGGATTCAGGCAATTCTCCAAAGCCGGTTACTTTTATCCACAACCTTTACTGGACCTTTTTTTTCTTTTTTTCCTTTTTTCTCTCTCCGAGCATGCCAAAGTTGATAGAAAACGCGGTTCGGCATGGACGGGAGCAGGCGTTGAGGAGTAGGCCTTTTTTTGAGGGCCCAGAAAGTATTTTGGCAATTTTTTACTTTTTTATCCACAACCTTTACCTGCCTTTTTTTCTCTCCGAGCATGCCAAAGTTGAGAGAAAACGCCGTTTGGCATGGACGGGAGGAGGTGTGGAGGAGTAGTCCATTTTTGAATGGCAGCGGAAAGATTTTGGCAATTGTAGCGAGGTTCTTCGGACTTTTATCCACAACCTTTACCTGCCTTTTCCTCAGCGAGCATGCCAAAGTTGAGAGAAAACGCCCTTCGCCATTGACGGGACCAGACGTTGACGACTACGTCTTTCTTTTTTTCACGGCGCCTGAACGATTTGGGCAATTCTCCACAGCGCGTTTACTTTTTATCCACAACCTTTACCTGCCTTTTCCTCAGCGAGCATGCCAAAGTTGAGAGGAAAACGCCGTTTGGCATGGACAGGAGCAGGCGTTGACGACCAGGTCTTTTTTTTGGTCTTTTTTTTTCACAGCGCCGGAAGGATTCAGGCAATTCTCCAAAGCCGGTTACTTTTATCCACAACCTTTACTGGACCTTTTTTTTCTTTTTTTCCTTTTTTCTCTCTCCGAGCATGCCAAAGTTGATAGAAAACGCGGTTCGGCATGGACGGGAGCAGGCGTTGAGGAGTAGGCCTTTTTTTGAGGGCCCAGAAAGTATTTTGGCAATTTTTTACTTTTTTATCCACAACCTTTACCTGCCTTTTTTTCTCTCCGAGCATGCCAAAGTTGAGAGAAAACGCCGTTTGGCATGGACGGGAGGAGGTGTGGAGGAGTAGTCCATTTTTGAATGGCAGCGGAAAGATTTTGGCAATTGTAGCGAGGTTCTTCGGACTTTTATCCACAACCTTTACCTGCCTTTTCCTCAGCGAGCATGCCAAAGTTGAGAGAAAACGCCCTTCGCCATTGACGGGACCAGACGTTGACGACTACGTCTTTCTTTTTTTCACGGCGCCTGAACGATTTGGGCAATTCTCCACAGCGCGTTTACTTTTTATCCACAACCTTTACCTGCCTTTTCCTCAGCGAGCATGCCAAAGTTGAGAGGAAAACGCCGTTTGGCATGGACAGGAGCAGGCGTTGACGACCAGGTCTTTTTTTTGGTCTTTTTTTTTCACAGCGCCGGAAGGATTCAGGCAATTCTCCAAAGCCGGTTACTTTTATCCACAACCTTTACTGGACCTTTTTTTTCTTTTTTTCCTTTTTTCTCTCTCCGAGCATGCCAAAGTTGATAGAAAACGCGGTTCGGCATGGACGGGAGCAGGCGTTGAGGAGTAGGCCTTTTTTTGAGGGCCCAGAAAGTATTTTGGCAATTTTTTACTTTTTTATCCACAACCTTTACCTGCCTTTTTTTCTCTCCGAGCATGCCAAAGTTGAGAGAAAACGCCGTTTGGCATGGACGGGAGGAGGTGTGGAGGAGTAGTCCATTTTTGAATGGCAGCGGAAAGATTTTGGCAATTGTAGCGAGGTTCTTCGGACTTTTATCCACAACCTTTACCTGCCTTTTCCTCAGCGAGCATGCCAAAGTTGAGAGAA
>NW_027468402.1:7500-10000 GCF_041734735.1 Babylonia areolata
AAAGGAAGCCCGGCGAGGCGGCCGTGCGCGTTCACACTTGGACGCGCAGGCGGGAAGCTCGGCAGCCGGGCGGGTAGCCTGCGGGGAGCTGGTGGGCTCCCGAGACTCCCGTCCCCCGACTCGGGCCTCGCACGCCGAGCGGTCGCTAGCTTGCCAGTGCAAAAGACAGAAGCGCGGGGGCAGTAAAGCCAGGCGGACGGGTCGACCGTTGCCGGCTGTGCGCCGACCGGAGCGATCCGCCACGCCACGCCGCGTCCCCCACAACCAGGGTGTCGCATAAGGCGCTGCGAAGGTGGACCTTGATCCACATTGGGCAGAGCCTGAGTTGAGGCCCCCAGCACGTGCCTGGGGACCAGGCGTTGAGGAGTAGGCCTTTTTTTGAGGGCCCAGAAAGTATTTTGGCAATTGTAGCGAGGTTTTGGAGTTTTATCCACAACCTTTACCTGCCTTTTTTTTCTTTTTTTCCTTTTTTCTCTCTCCGAGCATGCCAAAGTTGATAGAAAACGCGGTTCGGCATGGACGGGAGCAGGCGTTGAGGAGTAGGCCTTTTTTTGAGGGCCCAGAAAGTATTTTGGCAATTTTTTACTTTTTTATCCACAACCTTTACCTGCCTTTTTTTTCTTTTTTTCCTTTTTTCTCTCTCCGAGCATGCCAAAGTTGATAGAAAACGCGGTTCGGCATGGACGGGAGCAGGCGTTGAGGAGTAGGCCTTTTTTTGAGGGCCCAGAAAGTATTTTGGCAATTTTTTGACTTTTTTATCCACAACCTTTACCTGCCTTTTTTTCTCTCCGAGCATGCCAAAGTTGAGAGAAAACGCCGTTTGGCATGGACGGGAGGAGGTGTGGAGGAGTAGTCCATTTTTGAATGGCAGCGGAAAGATTTTGGCAATTGTAGCGAGGTTCTTCGGACTTTTATCCACAACCTTTACCTGCCTTTTCCTCAGCGAGCATGCCAAAGTTGAGAGAAAACGCCCTTCGCCATTGACGGGACCAGACGTTGACGACTACGTCTTTCTTTTTTTCACGGCGCCTGAACGATTTGGGCAATTCTCCACAGCGCGTTTACTTTTTATCCACAACCTTTACCTGCCTTTTCCTCAGCGAGCATGCCAAAGTTGAGAGGAAAACGCCGTTTGGCATGGACAGGAGCAGGCGTTGACGACCAGGTCTTTTTTTTGGTCTTTTTTTTTCACAGCGCCGGAAGGATTCAGGCAATTCTCCAAAGCCGGTTACTTTTATCCACAACCTTTACTGGACCTTTTTTTTCTTTTTTTCCTTTTTTCTCTCTCCGAGCATGCCAAAGTTGATAGAAAACGCGGTTCGGCATGGACGGGAGCAGGCGTTGAGGAGTAGGCCTTTTTTTGAGGGCCCAGAAAGTATTTTGGCAATTTTTTACTTTTTTATCCACAACCTTTACCTGCCTTTTTTTCTCTCCGAGCATGCCAAAGTTGAGAGAAAACGCCGTTTGGCATGGACGGGAGGAGGTGTGGAGGAGTAGTCCATTTTTGAATGGCAGCGGAAAGATTTTGGCAATTGTAGCGAGGTTCTTCGGACTTTTATCCACAACCTTTACCTGCCTTTTCCTCAGCGAGCATGCCAAAGTTGAGAGAAAACGCCCTTCGCCATTGACGGGACCAGACGTTGACGACTACGTCTTTCTTTTTTTCACGGCGCCTGAACGATTTGGGCAATTCTCCACAGCGCGTTTACTTTTTATCCACAACCTTTACCTGCCTTTTCCTCAGCGAGCATGCCAAAGTTGAGAGGAAAACGCCGTTTGGCATGGACAGGAGCAGGCGTTGACGACCAGGTCTTTTTTTTGGTCTTTTTTTTTCACAGCGCCGGAAGGATTCAGGCAATTCTCCAAAGCCGGTTACTTTTATCCACAACCTTTACTGGACCTTTTTTTTCTTTTTTTCCTTTTTTCTCTCTCCGAGCATGCCAAAGTTGATAGAAAACGCGGTTCGGCATGGACGGGAGCAGGCGTTGAGGAGTAGGCCTTTTTTTGAGGGCCCAGAAAGTATTTTGGCAATTTTTTACTTTTTTATCCACAACCTTTACCTGCCTTTTTTTCTCTCCGAGCATGCCAAAGTTGAGAGAAAACGCCGTTTGGCATGGACGGGAGGAGGTGTGGAGGAGTAGTCCATTTTTGAATGGCAGCGGAAAGATTTTGGCAATTGTAGCGAGGTTCTTCGGACTTTTATCCACAACCTTTACCTGCCTTTTCCTCAGCGAGCATGCCAAAGTTGAGAGAAAACGCCCTTCGCCATTGACGGGACCAGACGTTGACGACTACGTCTTTCTTTTTTTCACGGCGCCTGAACGATTTGGGCAATTCTCCACAGCGCGTTTACTTTTTATCCACAACCTTTACCTGCCTTTTCCTCAGCGAGCATGCCAAAGTTGAGAGGAAAACGCCGTTTGGCATGGACAGGAGCAGGCGTTGACGACCAGGTCTTTTTTTTGGTCTTTTTTTTTCACAGCGCCGGAAGGATTCAGGC
>NW_027468402.1:17500-22500 GCF_041734735.1 Babylonia areolata
AAGGGTTTAAAGTGTACTCATTCCAATTACGGAGCCTCAAAAGAGTTCCGTATTGTTATTTTTCGTCACTACCTCCCCGTGCCAGGAGTGGGTAAGTTGCGCGCCTGCTGCCTTCCTTGGATGTGGTAGCCGTTTCTCATGCTCCCTCTCCGGAATCGAACCCTGATTCCCCGCTACCCGTTGCTAACATGGTAGGCAGATCACGTACCATCGTCATTTGATAGGGCAGACATTTGAAAGATGCGTCGCCGGCTCGAGGCCATGCGATCGGCACAAAGTTATCCAGAGTCACCAAAGGACGGGCAGAACCCGACTGGCTTTGAACTAATAAAAGCGCTCTTTCCCCGAGGGGTCGGAGCTGGTCGGCATGTATTAGCTCTAGAATTACCACAGTTATCCAAGTAAATTTGGATCATCTAAGGAACCTCGACTGATTTAATGAGCCATTCGCGGTTTCACCGTACGAGGGTGTGAACTTAGACATGCATGGCTTAATCTTTGAGACAAGCATATGACTACTGGCAGGATCAACCAGAATGCAACCCGTATTCTGCGTGCCCCCGGGAGACGGTTGCAGCGCCAGTTGGGACCGCTGCTCACAGAAACGAGGGCTGAGCTCTTTCCGTGGGCGGTCCGCGGCAGCACTATCAACTGAAACCACCGGACAACAGATTCAGGGCCTGAGAGTGCAACGAATCCATCGGTCTCGGCGGGAGGCGCGCCAAGAAGAAGAAGGAGGAGGAGGAGACCAGACCGGACCGGACCGGACCCCACCCTTTCTTCCTCCTCGACACCGTCTCCCGCCCGTTTCCACGTGCCGGACGACGCCCGGTTAGAGACGGGCGCGCCCTTGACGAGATGAAGCAGGCGTTACGCTTTGGGACGCCGAAGGGGCTGGGGAGCACCAACGACCGTCAGTGAGGGAGGAGAGAAAACGCTTCTCTCGACCCGTCGTCAGCGAACGCACCGAACCTTCTACGGACCGTGAGACGCCGGCCGACAAGCCGAGCCCCGGCAAAGGAAGCCCGGCGAGGCGGCCGTGCGCGTTCACACTTGGACGCGCAGGCGGGAAGCTCGGCAGCCGGGCGGGTAGCCTGCGGGGAGCTGGTGGGCTCCCGAGACTCCCGTCCCCCGACTCGGGCCTCGCACGCCGAGCGGTCGCTAGCTTGCCAGTGCAAAAGACAGAAGCGCGGGGGCAGTAAAGCCAGGCGGACGGGTCGACCGTTGCCGGCTGTGCGCCGACCGGAGCGATCCGCCACGCCACGCCGCGTCCCCCACAACCAGGGTGTCGCATAAGGCGCTGCGAAGGTGGACCTTGATCCACATTGGGCAGAGCCTGAGTTGAGGCCCCCCAGCACGTGCCTGGGGACCAGGCGTTGAGGAGTAGGCCTTTTTTTGAGGGCCCAGAAAGTATTTTGGCAATTGTAGCGAGGTTTTGGAGTTTTACCTGCCTCTCTCCGAGCATGCCAAAGTTGATAGAAAACGCGTTCGGCATGGACAGCAGGCGTTGAGGAGTAGGCCTTTTTTTGAGAGTATTTTGGTCCACAACCTTTACCTGGCCTTTTTTCTCTCTCCGAGCATGCCAAAGTTGATAGAAAACGCGGTTCGGCATGGACGGGAGCAGGCGTTGAGGAGTAGGCCTTTTTTTGAGGGAGAAAGTATTTTGGCTTTTTTATCCACAACCTTTACCTGCCTTTTTTTCTCTCCGAGCATGCCAAAGTTGAGAGAAAACGCCGTTTGGCATGGACGGGAGGAGGTGTGGAGGAGTAGTCCATTTTTGAATGGCAGCGGAAAGATTTTGGCAATTGTAGCGAGGTTCTTCGGACTTTTATCCACAACCTTTACCTGCCTTTTCCTCAGCGAGCATGCCAAAGTTGAGAGAAAACGCCCTTCGCCATTGACGGGACCAGACGTTGACGACTACGTCTTTCTTTTTTTCACGGCGCCTGAACGATTTGGGCAATTCTCCACAGCGCGTTTACTTTTTATCCACAACCTTTACCTGCCTTTTCCTCAGCGAGCATGCCAAAGTTGAGAGGAAAACGCCGTTTGGCATGGACAGGAGCAGGCGTTGACGACCAGGTCTTTTTTTTGGTCTTTTTTTTTCACAGCGCCGGAAGGATTCAGGCAATTCTCCAAAGCCGGTTACTTTTATCCACAACCTTTACTGGACCTTTTTTTCTTTTTTTCCTTTTTTCTCTCTCCGAGCATGCCAAGTTGATAGAAAACGCGGTTCGGCATGGACGGGAGCAGGCGTTGAGGAGTAGGCCTTTTTTTGAGGGCCAGAAAGTATTTTGGCAATTTTTTACTTTTTTATCCACAACCTTTACCTGCCTTTTTTTCTCTCCGAGCATGCCAAAGTTGAGAGAAAACGCCGTTTGGCATGGACGGGAGGAGGTGTGGAGGAGTAGTCCATTTTTGAATGGCAGCGGAAAGATTTTGGCAATTGTAGCGAGGTTCTTCGGACTTTTATCCACAACCTTTACCTGCCTTTTCCTCAGCGAGCATGCCAAAGTTGAGAGAAAACGCCCTTCGCCATTGACGGGACCAGACGTTGACGACTACGTCTTTCTTTTTTTCACGGCGCCTGAACGATTTGGGCAATTCTCCACAGCGCGTTTACTTTTTATCCACAACCTTTACCTGCCTTTTCCTCAGCGAGCATGCCAAAGTTGAGAGGAAAACGCCGTTTGGCATGGACAGGAGCAGGCGTTGACGACCAGGTCTTTTTTTTGGTCTTTTTTTTTCACAGCGCCGGAAGGATTCAGGCAATTCTCCAAAGCCGGTTACTTTTATCCACAACCTTTACTGGACCTTTTTTTTCTTTTTTTCCTTTTTTCTCTCTCCGAGCATGCCAAAGTTGATAGAAAACGCGGTTCGGCATGGACGGGAGCAGGCGTTGAGGAGTAGGCCTTTTTTTGAGGGCCCAGAAAGTATTTTGGCAATTTTTGACTTTTTTATCCACAACCTTTACCTGCCTTTTTTTCTCTCCGAGCATGCCAAAGTTGAGAGAAAACGCCGTTTGGCATGGACGGGAGGAGGTGTGGAGGAGTAGTCCATTTTTGAATGGCAGCGGAAAGATTTTGGCAATTGTAGCGAGGTTCTTCGGACTTTTATCCACAACCTTTACCTGCCTTTTCCTCAGCGAGCATGCCAAAGTTGAGAGAAAACGCCCTTCGCCATTGACGGGACCAGACGTTGACGACTACGTCTTTCTTTTTTTCACGGCGCCTGAACGATTTGGGCAATTCTCCACAGCGCGTTTACTTTTTATCCACAACCTTTACCTGCCTTTTCCTCAGCGAGCATGCCAAAGTTGAGAGGAAAACGCCGTTTGGCATGGACAGGAGCAGGCGTTGACGACCAGGTCTTTTTTTTGGTCTTTTTTTTTCACAGCGCCGGAAGGATTCAGGCAATTCTCCAAAGCCGGTTACTTTTATCCACAACCTTTACTGGACCTTTTTTTTCTTTTTTTCCTTTTTTCTCTCTCCGAGCATGCCAAAGTTGATAGAAAACGCGGTTCGGCATGGACGGGAGCAGGCGTTGAGGAGTAGGCCTTTTTTTGAGGGCCCAGAAAGTATTTTGGCAATTTTTTACTTTTTTATCCACAACCTTTACCTGCCTTTTTTTCTCTCCGAGCATGCCAAAGTTGAGAGAAAACGCCGTTTGGCATGGACGGGAGGAGGTGTGGAGGAGTAGTCCATTTTTGAATGGCAGCGGAAAGATTTTGGCAATTGTAGCGAGGTTCTTCGGACTTTTATCCACAACCTTTACCTGCCTTTTCCTCAGCGAGCATGCCAAAGTTGAGAGAAAACGCCCTTCGCCATTGACGGGACCAGACGTTGACGACTACGTCTTTCTTTTTTTCACGGCGCCTGAACGATTTGGGCAATTCTCCACAGCGCGTTTACTTTTTATCCACAACCTTTACCTGCCTTTTCCTCAGCGAGCATGCCAAAGTTGAGAGGAAAACGCCGTTTGGCATGGACAGGAGCAGGCGTTGACGACCAGGTCTTTTTTTTGGTCTTTTTTTTTCACAGCGCCGGAAGGATTCAGGCAATTCTCCAAAGCCGGTTACTTTTATCCACAACCTTTACTGGACCTTTTTTTCTTTTTTTCCTTTTTTCTCTCTCCGAGCATGCCAAAGTTGATAGAAAACGCGGTTCGGCATGGACGGGAGCAGGCGTTGAGGAGTAGGCCTTTTTTTGAGGGCCCAGAAAGTATTTTGGCAATTTTTTACTTTTTTATCCACAACCTTTACCTGCCTTTTTTTCTCTCCGAGCATGCCAAAGTTGAGAGAAAACGCCGTTTGGCATGGACGGGAGGAGGTGTGGAGGAGTAGTCCATTTTTGAATGGCAGCGGAAAGATTTTGGCAATTGTAGCGAGGTTCTTCGGACTTTTATCCACAACCTTTACCTGCCTTTTCCTCAGCGAGCATGCCAAAGTTGAGAGAAAACGCCCTTCGCCATTGACGGGACCAGACGTTGACGACTACGTCTTTCTTTTTTTCACGGCGCCTGAACGATTTGGGCAATTCTCCACAGCGCGTTTACTTTTTATCCACAACCTTTACCTGCCTTTTCCTCAGCGAGCATGCCAAAGTTGAGAGGAAAACGCCGTTTGGCATGGACAGGAGCAGGCGTTGACGACCAGGTCTTTTTTTTGGTCTTTTTTTTTCACAGCGCCGGAAGGATTCAGGCAATTCTCCAAAGCCGGTTACTTTTATCCACAACCTTTACTGGACCTTTTTTTTCTTTTTTTCCTTTTTTCTCTCTCCGAGCATGCCAAAGTTGATAGAAAACGCGGTTCGGCATGGACGGGAGCAGGCGTTGAGGAGTAGGCCTTTTTTTGAGGGCCCAGAAAGTATTTTGGCAATTTTTTACTTTTTTATCCACAACCTTTACCTGCCTTTTTTTCTCTCCGAGCATGCCAAAGTTGAGAGAAAACGCCGTTTGGCATGGACGGGAGGAGGTGTGGAGGAGTAGTCCATTTTTGAATG
>NW_027468402.1:42500-45000 GCF_041734735.1 Babylonia areolata
GTCAGCGAACGCACCGAACCTTCTACGGACCGTGAGACGCCGGCCGACAAGCCGAGCCCCGGCAAAGGAAGCCCGGCGAGGCGGCCGTGCGCGTTCACACTTGGACGCGCAGGCGGGAAGCTCGGCAGCCGGGCGGGTAGCCTGCGGGGAGCTGGTGGGCTCCCGAGACTCCCGTCCCCCGACTCGGGCCTCGCACGCCGAGCGGTCGCTAGCTTGCCAGTGCAAAAGACAGAAGCGCGGGGGCAGTAAAGCCAGGCGGACGGGTCGACCGTTGCCGGCTGTGCGCCGACCGGAGCGATCCGCCACGCCACGCCGCGTCCCCCACAACCAGGGTGTCGCATAAGGCGCTGCGAAGGTGGACCTTGATCCACATTGGGCAGAGCCTGAGTTGAGGCCCCCCAGCACGTGCCTGGGGACCAGGCGTTGAGGAGTAGGCCTTTTTTTGAGGGCCCAGAAAGTATTTTGGCAATTGTAGCGAGGTTTTGGAGTTTTATCCACAACCTTTACCTGCCTTTTTTTTTTTTTTCCTTTTTTCTCTCTCCGAGCATGCCAAAGTTGATAGAAAACGCGGTTCGGCATGGACGGGAGCAGGCGTTGAGGAGTAGGCCTTTTTTTGAGGGCCAGAAAGTATTTTGGCAATTTTTTACTTTTTTATCCACAACCTTTACTGCCTTTTTTTTCTTTTTTTCCTTTTTTCTCTCTCCGAGCATGCCAAAGTTGATAGAAAACGCGGTTCGGCATGGACGGGAGCAGGCGTTGAGGAGTAGGCCTTTTTTTGAGGGCCCAGAAAGTATTTTGGCAATTTTTTACTTTTTTATCCACAACCTTTACCTGCCTTTTTTTCTCTCCGAGCATGCCAAAGTTGAGAGAAAACGCCGTTTGGCATGGACGGGAGGAGGTGTGGAGGAGTAGTCCATTTTTGAATGGCAGCGGAAAGATTTTGGCAATTGTAGCGAGGTTCTTCGGACTTTTATCCACAACCTTTACCTGCCTTTTCCTCAGCGAGCATGCCAAAGTTGAGAGAAAACGCCCTTCGCCATTGACGGGACCAGACGTTGACGACTACGTCTTTCTTTTTTTCACGGCGCCTGAACGATTTGGGCAATTCTCCACAGCGCGTTTACTTTTTATCCACAACCTTTACCTGCCTTTTCCTCAGCGAGCATGCCAAAGTTGAGAGGAAAACGCCGTTTGGCATGGACAGGAGCAGGCGTTGACGACCAGGTCTTTTTTTTGGTCTTTTTTTTTCACAGCGCCGGAAGGATTCAGGCAATTCTCCAAAGCCGGTTACTTTTATCCACAACCTTTACTGGACCTTTTTTTTCTTTTTTTCCTTTTTTCTCTCTCCGAGCATGCCAAAGTTGATAGAAAACGCGGTTCGGCATGGACGGGAGCAGGCGTTGAGGAGTAGGCCTTTTTTTGAGGGCCCAGAAAGTATTTTGGCAATTTTTTACTTTTTTATCCACAACCTTTACCTGCCTTTTTTTCTCTCCGAGCATGCCAAAGTTGAGAGAAAACGCCGTTTGGCATGGACGGGAGGAGGTGTGGAGGAGTAGTCCATTTTTGAATGGCAGCGGAAAGATTTTGGCAATTGTAGCGAGGTTCTTCGGACTTTTATCCACAACCTTTACCTGCCTTTTCCTCAGCGAGCATGCCAAAGTTGAGAGAAAACGCCCTTCGCCATTGACGGGACCAGACGTTGACGACTACGTCTTTCTTTTTTTCACGGCGCCTGAACGATTTGGGCAATTCTCCACAGCGCGTTTACTTTTTATCCACAACCTTTACCTGCCTTTTCCTCAGCGAGCATGCCAAAGTTGAGAGGAAAACGCCGTTTGGCATGGACAGGAGCAGGCGTTGACGACCAGGTCTTTTTTTTGGTCTTTTTTTTTCACAGCGCCGGAAGGATTCAGGCAATTCTCCAAAGCCGGTTACTTTTATCCACAACCTTTACTGGACCTTTTTTTTCTTTTTTTCCTTTTTTCTCTCTCCGAGCATGCCAAAGTTGATAGAAAACGCGGTTCGGCATGGACGGGAGCAGGCGTTGAGGAGTAGGCCTTTTTTTGAGGGCCCAGAAAGTATTTTGGCAATTTTTTACTTTTTTATCCACAACCTTTACCTGCCTTTTTTTCTCTCCGAGCATGCCAAAGTTGAGAGAAAACGCCGTTTGGCATGGACGGGAGGAGGTGTGGAGGAGTAGTCCATTTTTGAATGGCAGCGGAAAGATTTTGGCAATTGTAGCGAGGTTCTTCGGACTTTTATCCACAACCTTTACCTGCCTTTTCCTCAGCGAGCATGCCAAAGTTGAGAGAAAACGCCCTTCGCCATTGACGGGACCAGACGTTGACGACTACGTCTTTCTTTTTTTCACGGCGCCTGAACGATTTGGGCAATTCTCCACAGCGCGTTTACTTTTTATCCACAACCTTTACCTGCCTTTTCCTCAGCGAGCATGCCAAAGTTGAGAGGAAAACGCCGTTTGGCATGGACAGGAGCAGGC
>NW_027468403.1:7500-12500 GCF_041734735.1 Babylonia areolata
AACGGCGTTTTCTCTCAACTTTGGCATGCTCGGAGAGAAAAAAAGGCAGGTAAAGGTTGTGGATAAAAAAGTAAAAAATTGCCAAAATACTTTCTGGGCCCTCAAAAAAAGGCCTACTCCTCAACGCCTGCTCCCGTCCATGCCGAACCGCGTTTTCTATCAACTTTGGCATGCTCGGAGAGAGAAAAAAGGAAAAAAAGAAAAAAAAGGTCCAGTAAAGGTTGTGGATAAAAGTAACCGGCTTTGGAGAATTGCCTGAATCCTTCCGGCGCTGTGAAAAAAAAAGACCAAAAAAAAGACCTGGTCGTCAACGCCTGCTCCTGTCCATGCCAAACGGCGTTTTCCTCTCAACTTTGGCATGCTCGCTGAGGAAAAGGCAGGTAAAGGTTGTGGATAAAAAGTAAACGCGCTGTGGAGAATTGCCCAAATCGTTCAGGCGCCGTGAAAAAAAGAAAGACGTAGTCGTCAACGTCTGGTCCCGTCAATGGCGAAGGGCGTTTTCTCTCAACTTTGGCATGCTCGCTGAGGAAAAGGCAGGTAAAGGTTGTGGATAAAAGTCCGAAGAACCTCGCTACAATTGCCAAAATCTTTCCGCTGCCATTCAAAAATGGACTACTCCTCCACACCTCCTCCCGTCCATGCCAAACGGCGTTTTCTCTCAACTTTGGCATGCTCGGAGAGAAAAAAAGGCAGGTAAAGGTTGTGGATAAAAAAGTAAAAAATTGCCAAAATACTTTCTGGGCCCTCAAAAAAAGGCCTACTCCTCAACGCCTGCTCCCGTCCATGCCGAACCGCGTTTTCTATCAACTTTGGCATGCTCGGAGAGAGAAAAAAGGAAAAAAAGAAAAAAAAGGTCCAGTAAAGGTTGTGGATAAAAGTAACCGGCTTTGGAGAATTGCCTGAATCCTTCCGGCGCTGTGAAAAAAAAAGACCAAAAAAAAGACCTGGTCGTCAACGCCTGCTCCTGTCCATGCCAAACGGCGTTTTCCTCTCAACTTTGGCATGCTCGCTGAGGAAAAGGCAGGTAAAGGTTGTGGATAAAAAGTAAACGCGCTGTGGAGAATTGCCCAAATCGTTCAGGCGCCGTGAAAAAAAGAAAGACGTAGTCGTCAACGTCTGGTCCCGTCAATGGCGAAGGGCGTTTTCTCTCAACTTTGGCATGCTCGCTGAGGAAAAGGCAGGTAAAGGTTGTGGATAAAAGTCCGAAGAACCTCGCTACAATTGCCAAAATCTTTCCGCTGCCATTCAAAAATGGACTACTCCTCCACACCTCCTCCCGTCCATGCCAAACGGCGTTTTCTCTCAACTTTGGCATGCTCGGAGAGAAAAAAAGGCAGGTAAAGGTTGTGGATAAAAAAGTAAAAAATTGCCAAAATACTTTCTGGGCCCTCAAAAAAAGGCCTACTCCTCAACGCCTGCTCCCGTCCATGCCGAACCGCGTTTTCTATCAACTTTGGCATGCTCGGAGAGAGAAAAAAGGAAAAAAAGAAAAAAAAGGTCCAGTAAAGGTTGTGGATAAAAGTAACCGGCTTTGGAGAATTGCCTGAATCCTTCCGGCGCTGTGAAAAAAAAAGACCAAAAAAAAGACCTGGTCGTCAACGCCTGCTCCTGTCCATGCCAAACGGCGTTTTCCTCTCAACTTTGGCATGCTCGCTGAGGAAAAGGCAGGTAAAGGTTGTGGATAAAAAGTAAACGCGCTGTGGAGAATTGCCCAAATCGTTCAGGCGCCGTGAAAAAAAGAAAGACGTAGTCGTCAACGTCTGGTCCCGTCAATGGCGAAGGGCGTTTTCTCTCAACTTTGGCATGCTCGCTGAGGAAAAGGCAGGTAAAGGTTGTGGATAAAAGTCCGAAGAACCTCGCTACAATTGCCAAAATCTTTCCGCTGCCATTCAAAAATGGACTACTCCTCCACACCTCCTCCCGTCCATGCCAAACGGCGTTTTCTCTCAACTTTGGCATGCTCGGAGAGAAAAAAAGGCAGGTAAAGGTTGTGGATAAAAAAGTAAAAAATTGCCAAAATACTTTCTGGGCCCTCAAAAAAAGGCCTACTCCTCAACGCCTGCTCCCGTCCATGCCGAACCGCGTTTTCTATCAACTTTGGCATGCTCGGAGAGAGAAAAAAGGAAAAAAAGAAAAAAAAGGTCCAGTAAAGGTTGTGGATAAAAGTAACCGGCTTTGGAGAATTGCCTGAATCCTTCCGGCGCTGTGAAAAAAAAAGACCAAAAAAAAGACCTGGTCGTCAACGCCTGCTCCTGTCCATGCCAAACGGCGTTTTCCTCTCAACTTTGGCATGCTCGCTGAGGAAAAGGCAGGTAAAGGTTGTGGATAAAAAGTAAACGCGCTGTGGAGAATTGCCCAAATCGTTCAGGCGCCGTGAAAAAAAGAAAGACGTAGTCGTCAACGTCTGGTCCCGTCAATGGCGAAGGGCGTTTTCTCTCAACTTTGGCATGCTCGCTGAGGAAAAGGCAGGTAAAGGTTGTGGATAAAAGTCCGAAGAACCTCGCTACAATTGCCAAAATCTTTCCGCTGCCATTCAAAAATGGACTACTCCTCCACACCTCCTCCCGTCCATGCCAAACGGCGTTTTCTCTCAACTTTGGCATGCTCGGAGAGAAAAAAAGGCAGGTAAAGGTTGTGGATAAAAAAGTAAAAAATTGCCAAAATACTTTCTGGGCCCTCAAAAAAAGGCCTACTCCTCAACGCCTGCTCCCGTCCATGCCGAACCGCGTTTTCTATCAACTTTGGCATGCTCGGAGAGAGAAAAAAGGAAAAAAAGAAAAAAAAGGTCCAGTAAAGGTTGTGGATAAAAGTAACCGGCTTTGGAGAATTGCCTGAATCCTTCCGGCGCTGTGAAAAAAAAAGACCAAAAAAAAGACCTGGTCGTCAACGCCTGCTCCTGTCCATGCCAAACGGCGTTTTCCTCTCAACTTTGGCATGCTCGCTGAGGAAAAGGCAGGTAAAGGTTGTGGATAAAAAGTAAACGCGCTGTGGAGAATTGCCCAAATCGTTCAGGCGCCGTGAAAAAAAGAAAGACGTAGTCGTCAACGTCTGGTCCCGTCAATGGCGAAGGGCGTTTTCTCTCAACTTTGGCATGCTCGCTGAGGAAAAGGCAGGTAAAGGTTGTGGATAAAAGTCCGAAGAACCTCGCTACAATTGCCAAAATCTTTCCGCTGCCATTCAAAAATGGACTACTCCTCCACACCTCCTCCCGTCCATGCCAAACGGCGTTTTCTCTCAACTTTGGCATGCTCGGAGAGAAAAAAAGGCAGGTAAAGGTTGTGGATAAAAAAGTAAAAAATTGCCAAAATACTTTCTGGGCCCTCAAAAAAGGCCTACTCCTCAACGCCTGCTCCCGTCCATGCCGAACCGCGTTTTCTATCAACTTTGGCATGCTCGGAGAGAGAAAAAAGGAAAAAAAGAAAAAAAAGGCAGGTAAAGGTTGTGGATAAAAAAGTAAAAAATTGCCAAAATACTTTCCCTCAAAAAAAGGCCTACTCCTCAACGCCTGCTCCCGTCCATGCCGAACCGCGTTTTCTATCAACTTTGGCATGCTCGGAGAGAGAAAAAAGGAAAAAAAGAAAAAAAAGGCAGGTAAAGGTTGTGGATAAAACTCCAAAACCTCGCTACAATTGCCAAAATACTTTCTGGGCCCTCAAAAAAAGGCCTACTCCTCAACGCCTGGTCCCCAGGCACGTGCTGGGGGGCCTCAACTCAGGCTCTGCCCAATGTGGATCAAGGTCCACCTTCGCAGCGCCTTATGCGACACCCTGGTTGTGGGGGACGCGGCGTGGCGTGGCGGATCGCTCCGGTCGGCGCACAGCCGGCAACGGTCGACCCGTCCGCCTGGCTTTACTGCCCCCGCGCTTCTGTCTTTTGCACTGGCAAGCTAGCGACCGCTCGGCGTGCGAGGCCCGAGTCGGGGGACGGGAGTCTCGGGAGCCCACCAGCTCCCCGCAGGCTACCCGCCCGGCTGCCGAGCTTCCCGCCTGCGCGTCCAAGTGTGAACGCGCACGGCCGCCTCGCCGGGCTTCCTTTGCCGGGGCTCGGCTTGTCGGCCGGCGTCTCACGGTCCGTAGAAGGTTCGGTGCGTTCGCTGACGACGGGTCGAGAGAAGCGTTTTCTCTCCTCCCTCACTGACGGTCGTTGGTGCTCCCCAGCCCCTTCGGCGTCCCAAAGCGTAACGCCTGCTTCATCTCGTCAAGGGCGCGCCCGTCTCTAACCGGGCGTCGTCCGGCACGTGGAAACGGGCGGGAGACGGTGTCGAGGAGGAAGAAAGGGTGGGGTCCGGTCCGGTCCGGTCTGGTCTCCTCCTCCTCCTTCTTCTTCTTGGCGCGCCTCCCGCCGAGACCGATGGATTCGTTGCACTCTCAGGCCCTGAATCTGTTGTCCGGTGGTTTCAGTTGATAGTGCTGCCGCGGACCGCCCACGGAAAGAGCTCAGCCCTCGTTTCTGTGAGCAGCGGTCCCAACTGGCGCTGCAACCGTCTCCCGGGGGCACGCAGAATACGGGTTGCATTCTGGTTGATCCTGCCAGTAGTCATATGCTTGTCTCAAAGATTAAGCCATGCATGTCTAAGTTCACACCCTCGTACGGTGAAACCGCGAATGGCTCATTAAATCAGTCGAGGTTCCTTAGATGATCCAAATTTACTTGGATAACTGTGGTAATTCTAGAGCTAATACATGCCGACCAGCTCCGACCCCTCGGGGAAAGAGCGCTTTTATTAGTTCAAAGCCAGTCGGGTTCTGCCCGTCCTTTGGTGACTCTGGATAACTTTGTGCCGATCGCATGGCCTCGAGCCGGCGACGCATCTTTCAAATGTCTGCCCTATCAAATGACGATGGTACGTGATCTGCCTACCATGTTAGCAACGGGTAGCGGGGAATCAGGGTTCGATTCCGGAGAGGGAGCATGAGAAACGGCTACCACATCCAAGGAAGGCAGCAGGCGCGCAACTTACCCACTCCTGGCACGGGGAGGTAGTGACGAAAAATAACAAT
>NW_027468403.1:17500-25000 GCF_041734735.1 Babylonia areolata
AGATCGACCTTGAAATACCACTACTCTTTATCGTTTCTTTACTTATTCAGATCGAGCGAGAGCGGGGGCGCAAGCCCTAAGCTTCTGGAATTAAGCTCTCGACCGTCGCCGCCGAGGCGATCCGCTCTGAAGACCGTGTCAGGCGGGAGTTGACTGGGGGCGGTACATCTGTCAAAAGGTAACGCAGGTGTCCTAAGGCGAGCTCAGCGAGACGAAACCTCGCGTAGAGTAAAAAGGGCAAAAGCTCGCTTGATTTTGATTTTCATTACGAATACAGACCGTGAAAGCGTGGCCTATTCGATCCTTGTGACTTTAGGAGTTTTAAGCCAAGAGGTGTCAGAAAAGTTACCACAGGGATAAACTGCTTGTGGCAGCCAAGCGTTCATAGCGACGTTGCTTTTGATCCTTCGAATGTCGCTCTTCCTATCATTGCGAAGCAGAATTCGCCAAGCGTTGGATTGTTCACCCACTAATAGTGAACGTGAGCTGGGTTTTAGACCGTCGTGAGACAGGTTGTAGTTTTACCCTACTGATGACAAGGTCGTTGCTACGTAATTCTGCTCAGTACGAGAGGAAACCGCAGATTCAGACATTTGGTTTTACGTGCTTGGCTGATAAGCCAATGGTGCGAGGCTACCATCTGAGGGATTATGACTGAACGCCTCTAAGTCAGAATCCCCCGGATTTGTGACGATACTCTCAGTGCCGCCCGCGTCGGGAGGCAACGATACACGCGGACGGACCCGCAGGGGCGTCCGCGGTGGTGAAGCCACAGTACTCGGTCGTTGGCCGACGCGCCGAGCAGCGCGCGCGGGGACCGCAACGATATTCACCCCATGCGACGTTGCGGTGCCAAATCATTCGTAGACGACCTAGTTCTCGGTCGGTGTGTCGTACTTAGTAGAGCAGCCACCTCACTGCGATCTATTGAGACTCAGCCTTGGACCAGGAGATTTGTCCGCTTTCTTTTGCAGACGGACGCATCTTTCCTGCGCTCCTCCTCCTCCTCCTCACGCACGATCCCCCTTACCTCTCTCTCTCTCCTCGCCTCGCCTCGCCACGCCTCGCCTCGACTCTCCGCCGATGTGCGAGAGTGGTGTGGCGGCAGGGGCATGGCAGGGGGGTGTGGGTGTGCGAGTTTTTTAAAAAAAAATTTATATTTTATTTTCCCCCCTCCCTGAAAGGCTGTGGATAAAAGCATGCCCGTAAACTTGTTAAGGGAGGGCTGTGGATGATGTTGGGAAGAAAAGTTAAGTTGTGGATAAAAACGATTGAGGTGGATTCTGTCTGGGCGAGAAGGGTAGGTAGGCAGCAGGCAGGGCAGGCAGGCAGGCAGGCAAAGGGCGTTTCTGTCAACTGCAGAAAGAAGAAAAAAGGAAAGGAAAGAAAAGGTAAAGGCTGTGGATAACAAGTACAGGCTTTCTGATTTATAACTGCACCCACAACTCACTAGACTTGACTACGAGTTATTAATACACAACAACACACAGACACGACAAACTTCAGTCCACACTACCACATTCATATACTTTATCATTTTGTTTCCTTTTATTGTATTCATATGTCCCGTCAATGGCGAGAGGGCGTTTTCCTCTCAACTTTGGCATGCTCGCTGAGGGAAAAGGTCAGGTACATGGTTGTGGGATTAAAAAGTAAACGCGCTGTGGAGAATTGTCCCAAATCGTTCAGGCGCCGTGAAAAAAAGAAAGACGTAGTCGTCAACGTCTGGTCCCGTCAATGCGAAGGGCGTTTTCTCTCAACTTTGGCATGCTCGCTGAGGAAAAGGCAGGTAAAGGTTGTGGATAAAAGTCCGAAGAACCTCGCTAACAATTGCCAAAATCTTTCCGCTGCCATTCAAAAATGGACTACTCCTCCACACCACCTCCCGTCCATGCCAAACGGCGTTTTCTCTCAACTTTGGCATGCTCGGAGAGAAAAAAAGAAGGCAGGTAAAGGTTGTGGATAAAAAAGTAAAAAATTGCCAAAATACTTTCTGGGCCCTCAAAAAAAGGCCTACTCCTCAACGCCTGCTCCCGTCCATGCCGAACCGCGTTTTCTATCAACTTTGGCATGCTCGGAGAGAGAAAAAAGGAAAAAAAGAAAAAAAAGGTCCAGTAAAGGTTGTGGATAAAAGTAACCGGCTTTGGAGAATTGCCTGAATCCTTCCGGCGCTGTGAAAAAAAAAGACCAAAAAAAAGACCTGGTCGTCAACGCCTGCTCCTGTCCATGCCAAACGGCGTTTTCCTCTCAACTTTGGCATGCTCGCTGAGGAAAAGGCAGGTAAAGGTTGTGGATAAAAAGTAAACGCGCTGTGGAGAATTGCCCAAATCGTTCAGGCGCCGTGAAAAAAAGAAAGACGTAGTCGTCAACGTCTGGTCCCGTCAATGGCGAAGGGCGTTTTCTCTCAACTTTGGCATGCTCGCTGAGGAAAAGGCAGGTAAAGGTTGTGGATAAAAGTCCGAAGAACCTCGCTACAATTGCCAAAATCTTTCCGCTGCCATTCAAAAATGGACTACTCCTCCACACCTCCTCCCGTCCATGCCAAACGGCGTTTTCCTCTCAACTTTGGCATGCTCCGGAGAGAAAAAATGGCAGGTAAAAGGTGTGGATAAAAAAGTAAAAAATTGCCAAAATACTTTCTGGGCCCTCAAAAAAAGGCCTACTCCTCAACGTCCTGCTCCCGTCCATGCCGAACCCGCGTTTTCTATCAACTTTGGCATGCTCGGAGAGAGAAAAAAGGAAAAAAAGAAAAAAAAGGTCCAGTAAAGGTTGTGGATAAAAGTAACCGGCTTTGGAGAATTGCCTGAATCCTTCCGGCGCTGTGAAAAAAAAAGAACCAAAAAAAAGACCTGGTCGTCAACGCCTGCTCCTGTCCATGCCAAACGCGTTTTCCTCTCAACTTTGGCATGCTCGCTGAGGAAAAGCAGGTAAAGTTGTGGATAAAAAGTAAACGCGCTGTGGAGAATTGCCCAAATCGTTCAGGCGCCGTGAAAAAAAGAAGACGAGTCGTCAACGTCTGGTCCCGTCAATGGCGAAGGGCGTATTCTCTCAACTTTGGCATGCTCGCTGAGGAAAAGGCAGGTAAAGTTGTGGATAAAAGTCCGAAGAACCTCGCTACAATTGCCAAAATCGTTCCGCTGGCCATTCAAAAATGGACTACTCCTCCACACCTCCTCCCGTCCATGCCAAACGGCGTTTTCTCTCAACTTGGCATGCTCGGAAGAGAAAAAAAGGCAGGTAAAGGGTTGTGGATAAAAAAGTAAAAAATTGCCAAATACTTTCTGGGGCCCTCAAAAAAAGGCCTACTCCTCAACGCCTGCTCCCGTCCATGCCGAACCGCGTTTTCTATCAACTTTGGCATGCTCGGAGAGAGAAAAAAGGAAAAAAAGAAAAAAAAAGGTCCAGTAAAGGTTGTGGATAAAAGTAACCGGCTTTGGAGAATTTGCCTGAATCCTTCCGGCGCTGTGAAAAAAAAAGACCAAAAAAAAGACCTGGTCGTCAACGCCTGCTCCTGTCCATGGCAAACGGCGTTTTCCTCTCAACTTTGGCATGCTCGCTGAGGAAAAGGCAGTAAAGGTTGTGGATAAAAAGTAAACGCGCTGTGGAAATTGCCCCAAATCGTTCAGGCGCCGTGAAAAAAAGAAAGACGTATCGTCAACGTCCTGGTCCCGTCAATGGCGAAGGGCGTTTTCTCTCAACTATTGCATGCACGCTGAGGAAAAGGCAGGTAAAGGTTGTGATAAAAGTCCGAAGAACCTCGCTACAATTCCAAAATCATTCCGCTGCCATTCAAAAATGGACTACTCCTCCACACCTCCTCCCGTCCATGCCAAACGGCGTTTTCTCTCAACTTTGGCATGCTCGAGAGAAAAAAAGGCAGGTAAAGGTTGTGGATAAAAAAGTCAAAAATTGCCAAAAATATCTTTCTGGGCCCTCAAAAAAAGGCCTACTCCTCAACGCCTGCTCCCGTCCATGCCGAACCGCGTTTTCTATCCACTTTGGCATGCTCGGAGAGAGAAAAAAGGAAAAAAAGAAAAAAAAAGGTCCAGTAAAGGTTTTGGATAAAAGTAACCGGCTTTGGAGAATTGGCTGAATCCTTCCGGCGCTGTGAAAAAAAAAGACCAAAAAAAAAGACCTGGTCGTCAACGCCTGCTCCTGTCCATGCCAAACGGCGTTTTCCCTCTCAACTTGGCATGCTCGCTGAGGAAAAGCAGGTAAAGGTTGTGGATAAAAAGTAAACGCGCTGTGGAGAATTGCCCAAATCGTTCAGGCGCCGTGAAAAAAAGAAAGACGTAGTCGTCAACGTCTGGTCCCGTCAATGCGAAGGGCGTTTTCCTCTCAACTTTGGCATGCTCGCTGAGGAAAAGGCAGGTAAAGGTTGTGGATAAAAGTCCGAAGAACCTCGCTACAATTGCCAAAATCTTCCGCTGCCATTCAAAAATGGACTACTCCTCCACACCTCCTCCCGTCCATGCCAAACGGCGTTTTCTCTCTCAACTTTGGCATGCTCGGAGAGAAAAAAAGGCAGGTAAAGGTTGGTGATAAAAAAGTCAAAAATTGCCAAAATACTTTCTGGGTCCATCAAAAAAAGGCCTACTCCGCAACGCCTGCTCCCGTCCAATGCCGAACCGCGTTTCTCTATCAACTTTGGCATGCTCGGAGAGAGAAAAAAGGGAAAAAAAGAAAAAAAAAGGTCCAGTAAAGGTTGTGGATAAAAGTAACCGGCTTGGAGAATTGCCTGAATCCTTCCGGCGCTGTGAAAAAAAAAGACCAAAAAAAAGACCTGGTCGTCAACGCCTGCTCCTGTCCATGCCAAAACGGCGTTTCCCTCTCAACTTTGGGCATGCTCGCTGAGGAAAAGGCAGGTAAAGGTTGTGGATAAAAAGTAAACGCGCTGTGTAGAATTGCCCAAATCGTTCAGGGGCGCCGTGAAAAAAAGAAAGACGTAGTCGTCAACGTCTGTCCCGTCAATGGCGAAGGGCGTTTTCTCTCAACTTTGGCATGCTCGCTGAGGAAAAGGCAGGTAAAGGTTGTGGATAAAAGTCCGAAGAACTCGCTACAATTGCCAAAATCTTTCCGCTGCCATTCAAAAATGGACTACTCCTCCACACCTCCTCCCGTCCATGCCAAACGGCGTTTTCCTCTCAACTTTGGCCATGCTCGGAGAGAAAAAAAGGCAGGTAAAGGTTGTGGATAAAAAAGTCAAAAATTGCCAAAATACTTTCTGGGGCCCTCAAAAAAAGGCCTACTCCTCAACGCCTGCTCCCGTCCATGCCGAACCGCGTTTTCTATCAACTTTGGCATGCTCGGAGAGAGAAAAAAGGAAAAAAAAGAAAAAAAAAGGTCCAGTAAAGGTTTGGATAAAAGTAACCGCTTTGGAGATTGCCTGAATCCTTCCGGCGCTGTGAAAAAAAAAGACCAAAAAAAAAGACCTGGTCGTCAACGCCTGCTCCTGTCCATGCCAAACGGCGTTTTCCTCTCAACTTTGGCATGCTCGCTGAGGAAAAGGCAGGTAAAGGTTGTGGATAAAAAGTAAACGCGCTGTGGAGAATTGCCCAAAATCGTTCAGGCGCCGTGAAAAAAAGAAAGACGTAGTCGTCAACGTCTGGTCCCGTCAATGGCGAAGGGCGTTTTCACTCAACTTTGGCATGCTCGCTGAGGAAAAGGCAGGTAAAGGTTGTGGATAAAAGTCCGAAGAACCTCGCTACAATGCCAAAATCTTTCCGCTGCCATTCAAAAATGGACTACTCCTCCACACCTCCTCCCGTCCATTGCCAAACGGCGTTGTTCTCTCAACTTTGGCATGCTCGGAGAGAAAAAAGGCAGGTAAAGGTTGTGGATAAAAAAGTCAAAAATTGCCAAAATACTTTCTGGGCCCTCAAAAAAAGGCCTACTCTCAACGCCTGCTCCCGTCCATGCGAACCGCGTTTTCTATCAACTTTGGCATGCTCGGAGAGAGAAAAAAGGAAAAAGAAAAAAAAGAAAAAAAAGGTCCAGTAAAGGTTGTGGATAAAAGTAACGCGGCTTTGGAGAATTGCCTGAATCCTTCCGGCGCTGTGAAAAAAAAAGACCAAAAAAAAGACCTGGTCGTCAACGCCTGCTCCTGTCCATGCCAAACGGCGTTTTCCTCTCAACTTTGGCATGGCTCGCTGAGGAAAAGGCAGGTAAATGTTGTGGGATAAAAAGTAAACGCGCTGTGGAGAATTGCCCAATATCGTTCAGGCGCCGTGAAAAAAAGAAAGACGTATTCGTCAACGTCTGGTCCCGTCAATGGCGAGAGGGGGGCGTTTTCTCGTCAACTTGGCATGCTCGCTGAGGAAAAGGCAGGTAAAGGTTGTGGATAAAAGTCCGAAGAACCTCGCTACAATTGCCAAAATCTTTCCGCTGCCATTCAAAAATGGACTACTCCTCCACACCTCCTCCCGTCCATGCCAAACGGCGTTTTCTCTCAACTTTGGCATGCTCGAGAGAAAAAAAGGGGCAGTAAAGGTTGTGGATAAAAAAGTCAAAAATGCCAAAATACTTTCTGGGCCCTCAAAAAAGAGGCCTACTCCTCAACGCCTGCTCCCGTCCATGCCGAACCGCGTTTTCTATCAACTTTGGCATGCTCGGAGAGAGAAAAAAGGAAAAAAAGAAAAAAAAGGTCCAGTAAAGCGTTGTGGATAAAAGTAACCGGCTTTGGAGAATTGCCTGAATCCTTCCGGCGCTGTGAAAAAAAAGACCAAAAAAAAGAAGACCTGGTCGTCAACGCCTGCCTCCTGTCCATGCCAAACGCGTTTTCCTCTCAACTTTGGCATGCTCGCTGAGGAAAAGAGGCAGGTAAAGGTTGTGGATAAAAAGTAAAACGCGCTGTGGAGAATTGCCCAAATCGTTCAGGCGCCGTGAAAAAAAGAAAGACGTAGTCGTCAACGTCTGGTCCCGTCAATGGCGAAGGGCGTTTTCTCTCAACTTTGGCATGCTCGCTGAGGAAAAGGGCAGGTAAAGGGTGTGGATAAAAGTCCGAAGAACCTCGCTACAATTGCCAAAATCTTTCCGCTGCCATTCAAAAATGGACTACCTCCTCCACACCTCCTCCCGTCCATGCCAAACGGCGTTTTCTCTCAACTTTGGCATGCTCGGAGAGAAAAAAGGCAGGTAAAGGTTGTGGATAAAAAAGTCAAAAATTGCCCAAAATACTTTCTGGCCCTCAAAAAAAGGCCTACTCCTCAAACGCCTGCTCCCTCCATGCCGAACCGCGTTTTCTATCAACTTTGGCATGCTCGGAGAGAGTAAAAAGGAAAAAAAGAAAAAAAGAGGCAGGTAAAGGTGTGGATAAAAAAGTAAAAAATTGCCAAAATACTTTCTGGGCCCTCAAAAAAAGGCCTACTCCTCAACGCCTGCTCCCGTCCATGCCGAACCGCGTTTTCTATCAACTTTGGCATGCTCGGAGAGAGAAAAAAGGAAAAAAAGAAAAAAAAGGCAGGTAAAGGTTGTGGATAAAACTCCAAAACCTCGCTACAA
>NW_027468403.1:32500-37500 GCF_041734735.1 Babylonia areolata
GCTGAGGAAAAGGCAGGTAAAGGTTGTGGATAAAAGTCCGAAGAACCTCGCTACAATTGCCAAAATCTTTCCGCTGCCATTCAAAAATGGACTACTCCTCCACACCTCCTCCCGTCCATGCCAAACGGCGTTTTCTCTCAACTTTGGCATGCTCGGAGAGAAAAAAAGGCAGGTAAAGGTTGTGGATAAAAAAGTCAAAAATTGCCAAAATACTTTCTGGGCCCTCAAAAAAAGGCCTACTCCTCAACGCCTGCTCCCGTCCATGCCGAACCGCGTTTTCTATCAACTTTGGCATGCTCGGAGAGAGAAAAAAGGAAAAAAAGAAAAAAAAAGGTCCAGTAAAGGTTGTGGATAAAAGTAACCGGCTTTGGAGAATTGCCTGAATCCTTCCGGCGCTGTGAAAAAAAAAGACCAAAAAAAAGACCTGGTCGTCAACGCCTGCTCCTGTCCATGCCAAACGGCGTTTTCCTCTCAACTTTGGCATGCTCGCTGAGGAAAAGGCAGGTAAAGGTTGTGGATAAAAAGTAAACGCGCTGTGGAGAATTGCCCAAATCGTTCAGGCGCCGTGAAAAAAAGAAAGACGTAGTCGTCAACGTCTGGTCCCGTCAATGGCGAAGGGCGTTTTCTCTCAACTTTGGCATGCTCGCTGAGGAAAAGGCAGGTAAAGGTTGTGGATAAAAGTCCGAAGAACCTCGCTACAATTGCCAAAATCTTTCCGCTGCCATTCAAAAATGGACTACTCCTCCACACCTCCTCCCGTCCATGCCAAACGGCGTTTTCTCTCAACTTTGGCATGCTCGGAGAGAAAAAAAGGCAGGTAAAGGTTGTGGATAAAAAAGTAAAAAATTGCCAAAATACTTTCTGGGCCCTCAAAAAAAGGCCTACTCCTCAACGCCTGCTCCCGTCCATGCCGAACCGCGTTTTCTATCAACTTTGGCATGCTCGGAGAGAGAAAAAAGGAAAAAAAGAAAAAAAAGGTCCAGTAAAGGTTGTGGATAAAAGTAACCGGCTTTGGAGAATTGCCTGAATCCTTCCGGCGCTGTGAAAAAAAAAGACCAAAAAAAAGACCTGGTCGTCAACGCCTGCTCCTGTCCATGCCAAACGGCGTTTTCCTCTCAACTTTGGCATGCTCGCTGAGGAAAAGGCAGGTAAAGGTTGTGGATAAAAAGTAAACGCGCTGTGGAGAATTGCCCAAATCGTTCAGGCGCCGTGAAAAAAAGAAAGACGTAGTCGTCAACGTCTGGTCCCGTCAATGGCGAAGGGCGTTTTCTCTCAACTTTGGCATGCTCGCTGAGGAAAAGGCAGGTAAAGGTTGTGGATAAAAGTCCGAAGAACCTCGCTACAATTGCCAAAATCTTTCCGCTGCCATTCAAAAATGGACTACTCCTCCACACCTCCTCCCGTCCATGCCAAACGGCGTTTTCTCTCAACTTTGGCATGCTCGGAGAGAAAAAAAGGCAGGTAAAGGTTGTGGATAAAAAAGTAAAAATTGCCAAAATACTTTCTGGGCCCTCAAAAAAAGGCCTACTCCTCAACGCCTGCTCCCGTCCATGCCGAACCGCGTTTTCTATCAACTTTGGCATGCTCGGAGAGAGAAAAAAGGAAAAAAAGAAAAAAAAGGTCCAGTAAAGGTTGTGGATAAAAGTAACCGGCTTTGGAGAATTGCCTGAATCCTTCCGGCGCTGTGAAAAAAAAAGACCAAAAAAAAGACCTGGTCGTCAACGCCTGCTCCTGTCCATGCCAAACGGCGTTTTCCTCTCAACTTTGGCATGCTCGCTGAGGAAAAGGCAGGTAAAGGTTGTGGATAAAAAGTAAACGCGCTGTGGAGAATTGCCCAAATCGTTCAGGCGCCGTGAAAAAAAGAAAGACGTAGTCGTCAACGTCTGGTCCCGTCAATGGCGAAGGGCGTTTTCTCTCAACTTTGGCATGCTCGCTGAGGAAAAGGCAGGTAAAGGTTGTGGATAAAAGTCCGAAGAACCTCGCTACAATTGCCAAAATCTTTCCGCTGCCATTCAAAAATGGACTACTCCTCCACACCTCCTCCCGTCCATGCCAAACGGCGTTTTCTCTCAACTTTGGCATGCTCGGAGAGAAAAAAAGGCAGGTAAAGGTTGTGGATAAAAAAGTAAAAAATTGCCAAAATACTTTCTGGGCCCTCAAAAAAAGGCCTACTCCTCAACGCCTGCTCCCGTCCATGCCGAACCGCGTTTTCTATCAACTTTGGCATGCTCGGAGAGAGAAAAAAGGAAAAAAAGAAAAAAAAGGTCCAGTAAAGGTTGTGGATAAAAGTAACCGGCTTTGGAGAATTGCCTGAATCCTTCCGGCGCTGTGAAAAAAAAAGACCAAAAAAAAGACCTGGTCGTCAACGCCTGCTCCTGTCCATGCCAAACGGCGTTTTCCTCTCAACTTTGGCATGCTCGCTGAGGAAAAGGCAGGTAAAGGTTGTGGATAAAAAGTAAACGCGCTGTGGAGAATTGCCCAAATCGTTCAGGCGCCGTGAAAAAAAGAAAGACGTAGTCGTCAACGTCTGGTCCCGTCAATGGCGAAGGGCGTTTTCTCTCAACTTTGGCATGCTCGCTGAGGAAAAGGCAGGTAAAGGTTGTGGATAAAAGTCCGAAGAACCTCGCTACAATTGCCAAAATCTTTCCGCTGCCATTCAAAAATGGACTACTCCTCCACACCTCCTCCCGTCCATGCCAAACGGCGTTTTCTCTCAACTTTGGCATGCTCGGAGAGAAAAAAAGGCAGGTAAAGGTTGTGGATAAAAAAGTAAAAAATTGCCAAAATACTTTCTGGGCCCTCAAAAAAAGGCCTACTCCTCAACGCCTGCTCCCGTCCATGCCGAACCGCGTTTTCTATCAACTTTGGCATGCTCGGAGAGAGAAAAAAGGAAAAAAAGAAAAAAAAGGTCCAGTAAAGGTTGTGGATAAAAGTAACCGGCTTTGGAGAATTGCCTGAATCCTTCCGGCGCTGTGAAAAAAAAAGACCAAAAAAAAGACCTGGTCGTCAACGCCTGCTCCTGTCCATGCCAAACGGCGTTTTCCTCTCAACTTTGGCATGCTCGCTGAGGAAAAGGCAGGTAAAGGTTGTGGATAAAAAGTAAACGCGCTGTGGAGAATTGCCCAAATCGTTCAGGCGCCGTGAAAAAAAGAAAGACGTAGTCGTCAACGTCTGGTCCCGTCAATGGCGAAGGGCGTTTTCTCTCAACTTTGGCATGCTCGCTGAGGAAAAGGCAGGTAAAGGTTGTGGATAAAAGTCCGAAGAACCTCGCTACAATTGCCAAAATCTTTCCGCTGCCATTCAAAAATGGACTACTCCTCCACACCTCCTCCCGTCCATGCCAAACGGCGTTTTCTCTCAACTTTGGCATGCTCGGAGAGAAAAAAAGGCAGGTAAAGGTTGTGGATAAAAAAGTCAAAAATTGCCAAAATACTTTCTGGGCCCTCAAAAAAAGGCCTACTCCTCAACGCCTGCTCCCGTCCATGCCGAACCGCGTTTTCTATCAACTTTGGCATGCTCGGAGAGAGAAAAAAGGAAAAAAAGAAAAAAAAGGTCCAGTAAAGGTTGTGGATAAAAGTAACCGGCTTTGGAGAATTGCCTGAATCCTTCCGGCGCTGTGAAAAAAAAAGACCAAAAAAAAGACCTGGTCGTCAACGCCTGCTCCTGTCCATGCCAAACGGCGTTTTCCTCTCAACTTTGGCATGCTCGCTGAGGAAAAGGCAGGTAAAGGTTGTGGATAAAAAGTAAACGCGCTGTGGAGAATTGCCCAAATCGTTCAGGCGCCGTGAAAAAAAGAAAGACGTAGTCGTCAACGTCTGGTCCCGTCAATGGCGAAGGGCGTTTTCTCTCAACTTTGGCATGCTCGCTGAGGAAAAGGCAGGTAAAGGTTGTGGATAAAAGTCCGAAGAACCTCGCTACAATTGCCAAAATCTTTCCGCTGCCATTCAAAAATGGACTACTCCTCCACACCTCCTCCCGTCCATGCCAAACGGCGTTTTCTCTCAACTTTGGCATGCTCGGAGAGAAAAAAAGGCAGGTAAAGGTTGTGGATAAAAAAGTCAAAAATTGCCAAAATACTTTCTGGGCCCTCAAAAAAAGGCCTACTCCTCAACGCCTGCTCCCGTCCATGCCGAACCGCGTTTTCTATCAACTTTGGCATGCTCGGAGAGAGAAAAAAGGAAAAAAAGAAAAAAAAGGCAGGTAAAGGTTGTGGATAAAAAAGTAAAAAATTGCCAAAATACTTTCTGGGCCCTCAAAAAAAGGCCTACTCCTCAACGCCTGCTCCCGTCCATGCCGAACCGCGTTTTCTATCAACTTTGGCATGCTCGGAGAGAGAAAAAAGGAAAAAAAGAAAAAAAAGGCAGGTAAAGGTTGTGGATAAAACTCCAAAACCTCGCTACAATTGCCAAAATACTTTCTGGGCCCTCAAAAAAAGGCCTACTCCTCAACGCCTGGTCCCCAGGCACGTGCTGGGGGGCCTCAACTCAGGCTCTGCCCAATGTGGATCAAGGTCCACCTTCGCAGCGCCTTATGCGACACCCTGGTTGTGGGGGACGCGGCGTGGCGTGGCGGATCGCTCCGGTCGGCGCACAGCCGGCAACGGTCGACCCGTCCGCCTGGCTTTACTGCCCCCGCGCTTCTGTCTTTTGCACTGGCAAGCTAGCGACCGCTCGGCGTGCGAGGCCCGAGTCGGGGGACGGGAGTCTCGGGAGCCCACCAGCTCCCCGCAGGCTACCCGCCCGGCTGCCGAGCTTCCCGCCTGCGCGTCCAAGTGTGAACGCGCACGGCCGCCTCGCCGGGCTTCCTTTGCCGGGGCTCGGCTTGTCGGCCGGCGTCTCACGGTCCGTAGAAGGTTCGGTGCGTTCGCTGACGACGGGTCGAGAGAAGCGTTTTCTCTCCTCCCTCACTGACGGTCGTTGGTGCTCCCCAGCCCCTTCGGCGTCCCAAAGCGTAACGCCTGCTTCATCTCGTCAAGGGCGCGCCCGTCTCTAACCGGGCGT
>NW_027468403.1:45000-50000 GCF_041734735.1 Babylonia areolata
GCATGCTCGCTGAGGAAAAGGCAGGTAAAGGTTGTGGATAAAAGTCCGAAGAACCTCGCTACAATTGCCAAAATCTTTCCGCTGCCATTCAAAAATGGACTACTCCTCCACACCTCCTCCCGTCCATGCCAAACGGCGTTTTCTCTCAACTTTGGCATGCTCGGAGAGAAAAAAAGGCAGGTAAAGGTTGTGGATAAAAAAGTAAAAAATTGCCAAAATACTTTCTGGGCCCTCAAAAAAAGGCCTACTCCTCAACGCCTGCTCCCGTCCATGCCGAACCGCGTTTTCTATCAACTTTGGCATGCTCGGAGAGAGAAAAAAGGAAAAAAAGAAAAAAAAGGTCCAGTAAAGGTTGTGGATAAAAGTAACCGGCTTTGGAGAATTGCCTGAATCCTTCCGGCGCTGTGAAAAAAAAAGACCAAAAAAAAGACCTGGTCGTCAACGCCTGCTCCTGTCCATGCCAAACGGCGTTTTCCTCTCAACTTTGGCATGCTCGCTGAGGAAAAGGCAGGTAAAGGTTGTGGATAAAAAGTAAACGCGCTGTGGAGAATTGCCCAAATCGTTCAGGCGCCGTGAAAAAAAGAAAGACGTAGTCGTCAACGTCTGGTCCCGTCAATGGCGAAGGGCGTTTTCTCTCAACTTTGGCATGCTCGCTGAGGAAAAGGCAGGTAAAGGTTGTGGATAAAAGTCCGAAGAACCTCGCTACAATTGCCAAAATCTTTCCGCTGCCATTCAAAAATGGACTACTCCTCCACACCTCCTCCCGTCCATGCCAAACGGCGTTTTCTCTCAACTTTGGCATGCTCGGAGAGAAAAAAAGGCAGGTAAAGGTTGTGGATAAAAAAGTAAAAAATTGCCAAAATACTTTCTGGGCCCTCAAAAAAAGGCCTACTCCTCAACGCCTGCTCCCGTCCATGCCGAACCGCGTTTTCTATCAACTTTGGCATGCTCGGAGAGAGAAAAAAGGAAAAAAAGAAAAAAAAGGTCCAGTAAAGGTTGTGGATAAAAGTAACCGGCTTTGGAGAATTGCCTGAATCCTTCCGGCGCTGTGAAAAAAAAAGACCAAAAAAAAGACCTGGTCGTCAACGCCTGCTCCTGTCCATGCCAAACGGCGTTTTCCTCTCAACTTTGGCATGCTCGCTGAGGAAAAGGCAGGTAAAGGTTGTGGATAAAAAGTAAACGCGCTGTGGAGAATTGCCCAAATCGTTCAGGCGCCGTGAAAAAAAGAAAGACGTAGTCGTCAACGTCTGGTCCCGTCAATGGCGAAGGGCGTTTTCTCTCAACTTTGGCATGCTCGCTGAGGAAAAGGCAGGTAAAGGTTGTGGATAAAAGTCCGAAGAACCTCGCTACAATTGCCAAAATCTTTCCGCTGCCATTCAAAAATGGACTACTCCTCCACACCTCCTCCCGTCCATGCCAAACGGCGTTTTCTCTCAACTTTGGCATGCTCGGAGAGAAAAAAAGGCAGGTAAAGGTTGTGGATAAAAAAGTAAAAAATTGCCAAAATACTTTCTGGGCCCTCAAAAAAAGGCCTACTCCTCAACGCCTGCTCCCGTCCATGCCGAACCGCGTTTTCTATCAACTTTGGCATGCTCGGAGAGAGAAAAAAGGAAAAAAAGAAAAAAAAGGTCCAGTAAAGGTTGTGGATAAAAGTAACCGGCTTTGGAGAATTGCCTGAATCCTTCCGGCGCTGTGAAAAAAAAAGACCAAAAAAAAGACCTGGTCGTCAACGCCTGCTCCTGTCCATGCCAAACGGCGTTTTCCTCTCAACTTTGGCATGCTCGCTGAGGAAAAGGCAGGTAAAGGTTGTGGATAAAAAGTAAACGCGCTGTGGAGAATTGCCCAAATCGTTCAGGCGCCGTGAAAAAAAGAAAGACGTAGTCGTCAACGTCTGGTCCCGTCAATGGCGAAGGGCGTTTTCTCTCAACTTTGGCATGCTCGCTGAGGAAAAGGCAGGTAAAGGTTGTGGATAAAAGTCCGAAGAACCTCGCTACAATTGCCAAAATCTTTCCGCTGCCATTCAAAAATGGACTACTCCTCCACACCTCCTCCCGTCCATGCCAAACGGCGTTTTCTCTCAACTTTGGCATGCTCGGAGAGAAAAAAAGGCAGGTAAAGGTTGTGGATAAAAAAGTAAAAAATTGCCAAAATACTTTCTGGGCCCTCAAAAAAAGGCCTACTCCTCAACGCCTGCTCCCGTCCATGCCGAACCGCGTTTTCTATCAACTTTGGCATGCTCGGAGAGAGAAAAAAGGAAAAAAAGAAAAAAAAGGTCCAGTAAAGGTTGTGGATAAAAGTAACCGGCTTTGGAGAATTGCCTGAATCCTTCCGGCGCTGTGAAAAAAAAAGACCAAAAAAAAGACCTGGTCGTCAACGCCTGCTCCTGTCCATGCCAAACGGCGTTTTCCTCTCAACTTTGGCATGCTCGCTGAGGAAAAGGCAGGTAAAGGTTGTGGATAAAAAGTAAACGCGCTGTGGAGAATTGCCCAAATCGTTCAGGCGCCGTGAAAAAAAGAAAGACGTAGTCGTCAACGTCTGGTCCCGTCAATGGCGAAGGGCGTTTTCTCTCAACTTTGGCATGCTCGCTGAGGAAAAGGCAGGTAAAGGTTGTGGATAAAAGTCCGAAGAACCTCGCTACAATTGCCAAAATCTTTCCGCTGCCATTCAAAAATGGACTACTCCTCCACACCTCCTCCCGTCCATGCCAAACGGCGTTTTCTCTCAACTTTGGCATGCTCGGAGAGAAAAAAAGGCAGGTAAAGGTTGTGGATAAAAAAGTAAAAAATTGCCAAAATACTTTCTGGGCCCTCAAAAAAAGGCCTACTCCTCAACGCCTGCTCCCGTCCATGCCGAACCGCGTTTTCTATCAACTTTGGCATGCTCGGAGAGAGAAAAAAGGAAAAAAAGAAAAAAAAGGTCCAGTAAAGGTTGTGGATAAAAGTAACCGGCTTTGGAGAATTGCCTGAATCCTTCCGGCGCTGTGAAAAAAAAAGACCAAAAAAAAGACCTGGTCGTCAACGCCTGCTCCTGTCCATGCCAAACGGCGTTTTCCTCTCAACTTTGGCATGCTCGCTGAGGAAAAGGCAGGTAAAGGTTGTGGATAAAAAGTAAACGCGCTGTGGAGAATTGCCCAAATCGTTCAGGCGCCGTGAAAAAAAGAAAGACGTAGTCGTCAACGTCTGGTCCCGTCAATGGCGAAGGGCGTTTTCTCTCAACTTTGGCATGCTCGCTGAGGAAAAGGCAGGTAAAGGTTGTGGATAAAAGTCCGAAGAACCTCGCTACAATTGCCAAAATCTTTCCGCTGCCATTCAAAAATGGACTACTCCTCCACACCTCCTCCCGTCCATGCCAAACGGCGTTTTCTCTCAACTTTGGCATGCTCGGAGAGAAAAAAAGGCAGGTAAAGGTTGTGGATAAAAAAGTAAAAAATTGCCAAAATACTTTCTGGGCCCTCAAAAAAAGGCCTACTCCTCAACGCCTGCTCCCGTCCATGCCGAACCGCGTTTTCTATCAACTTTGGCATGCTCGGAGAGAGAAAAAAGGAAAAAAAGAAAAAAAAGGTCCAGTAAAGGTTGTGGATAAAAGTAACCGGCTTTGGAGAATTGCCTGAATCCTTCCGGCGCTGTGAAAAAAAAAGACCAAAAAAAAGACCTGGTCGTCAACGCCTGCTCCTGTCCATGCCAAACGGCGTTTTCCTCTCAACTTTGGCATGCTCGCTGAGGAAAAGGCAGGTAAAGGTTGTGGATAAAAAGTAAACGCGCTGTGGAGAATTGCCCAAATCGTTCAGGCGCCGTGAAAAAAAGAAAGACGTAGTCGTCAACGTCTGGTCCCGTCAATGGCGAAGGGCGTTTTCTCTCAACTTTGGCATGCTCGCTGAGGAAAAGGCAGGTAAAGGTTGTGGATAAAAGTCCGAAGAACCTCGCTACAATTGCCAAAATCTTTCCGCTGCCATTCAAAAATGGACTACTCCTCCACACCTCCTCCCGTCCATGCCAAACGGCGTTTTCTCTCAACTTTGGCATGCTCGGAGAGAAAAAAAGGCAGGTAAAGGTTGTGGATAAAAAAGTAAAAAATTGCCAAAATACTTTCTGGGCCCTCAAAAAAAGGCCTACTCCTCAACGCCTGCTCCCGTCCATGCCGAACCGCGTTTTCTATCAACTTTGGCATGCTCGGAGAGAGAAAAAAGGAAAAAAAGAAAAAAAAGGTCCAGTAAAGGTTGTGGATAAAAGTAACCGGCTTTGGAGAATTGCCTGAATCCTTCCGGCGCTGTGAAAAAAAAAGACCAAAAAAAAGACCTGGTCGTCAACGCCTGCTCCTGTCCATGCCAAACGGCGTTTTCCTCTCAACTTTGGCATGCTCGCTGAGGAAAAGGCAGGTAAAGGTTGTGGATAAAAAGTAAACGCGCTGTGGAGAATTGCCCAAATCGTTCAGGCGCCGTGAAAAAAAGAAAGACGTAGTCGTCAACGTCTGGTCCCGTCAATGGCGAAGGGCGTTTTCTCTCAACTTTGGCATGCTCGCTGAGGAAAAGGCAGGTAAAGGTTGTGGATAAAAGTCCGAAGAACCTCGCTACAATTGCCAAAATCTTTCCGCTGCCATTCAAAAATGGACTACTCCTCCACACCTCCTCCCGTCCATGCCAAACGGCGTTTTCTCTCAACTTTGGCATGCTCGGAGAGAAAAAAAGGCAGGTAAAGGTTGTGGATAAAACTCCAAAACCTCGCTACAATTGCCAAAATACTTTCTGGGCCCTCAAAAAAAGGCCTACTCCTCAACGCCTGGTCCCCAGGCACGTGCTGGGGGGCAACTCAACTCAGGCTCTGCCCAATGTGGATCAAGGTCCACCTTCGCAGCGCCTTATGCGACACCCTGGTTGTGGGGGACGCGGCGTGGCGTGGCGGATCGCTCCGGTCGGCGCACAGCCGGCAACGGTCGACCCGTCCGCCTGGCTTTACTGCCCCCGCGCTTCTGTCTTTTGCACTGGCAAGCTAGCGACCGCTCGG
>NW_027468404.1:10000-12500 GCF_041734735.1 Babylonia areolata
GCGGGAAGCTCGGCAGCCGGGCGGGTAGCCTGCGGGGAGCTGGTGGGCTCCCGAGACTCCCGTCCCCCGACTCGGGCCTCGCACGCCGAGCGGTCGCTAGCTTGCCAGTGCAAAAGACAGAAGCGCGGGGGCAGTAAAGCCAGGCGGACGGGTCGACCGTTGCCGGCTGTGCGCCGACCGGAGCGATCCGCCACGCCACGCCGCGTCCCCCACAACCAGGGTGTCGCATAAGGCGCTGCGAAGGTGGACCTTGATCCACATTGGGCAGAGCCTGAGTTGAGGCCCCCCAGCACGTGCCTGGGGACCAGGCGTTGAGGAGTAGGCCTTTTTTTGAGGGCCCAGAAAGTATTTTGGCAATTGTAGCGAGGTTTTGGAGTTTTATCCACAACCTTTACCTGCCTTTTTTTCTCTCCGAGCATGCCAAAGTTGAGAGAAAACGCCGTTTGGCATGGACGGGAGGAGGTGTGGAGGAGTAGTCCATTTTTGAATGGCAGCGGAAAGATTTTGGCAATTGTAGCGAGGTTCTTCGGACTTTTATCCACAACCTTTACCTGCCTTTTCCTCAGCGAGCATGCCAAAGTTGAGAGAAAACGCCCTTCGCCATTGACGGGACCAGACGTTGACGACTACGTCTTTCTTTTTTTCACGGCGCCTGAACGATTTGGGCAATTCTCCACAGCGCGTTTACTTTTTATCCACAACCTTTACCTGCCTTTTCCTCAGCGAGCATGCCAAAGTTGAGAGGAAAACGCCGTTTGGCATGGACAGGAGCAGGCGTTGACGACCAGGTCTTTTTTTTGGTCTTTTTTTTTCACAGCGCCGGAAGGATTCAGGCAATTCTCCAAAGCCGGTTACTTTTATCCACAACCTTTACTGGACCTTTTTTTTCTTTTTTTCCTTTTTTCTCTCTCCGAGCATGCCAAAGTTGATAGAAAACGCGGTTCGGCATGGACGGGAGCAGGCGTTGAGGAGTAGGCCTTTTTTTGAGGGCCCAGAAAGTATTTTGGCAATTTTTTACTTTTTTATCCACAACCTTTACCTGCCTTTTTTTCTCTCCGAGCATGCCAAAGTTGAGAGAAAACGCCGTTTGGCATGGACGGGAGGAGGTGTGGAGGAGTAGTCCATTTTTGAATGGCAGCGGAAAGATTTTGGCAATTGTAGCGAGGTTCTTCGGACTTTTATCCACAACCTTTACCTGCCTTTTCCTCAGCGAGCATGCCAAAGTTGAGAGAAAACGCCCTTCGCCATTGACGGGACCAGACGTTGACGACTACGTCTTTCTTTTTTTCACGGCGCCTGAACGATTTGGGCAATTCTCCACAGCGCGTTTACTTTTTATCCACAACCTTTACCTGCCTTTTCCTCAGCGAGCATGCCAAAGTTGAGAGGAAAACGCCGTTTGGCATGGACAGGAGCAGGCGTTGACGACCAGGTCTTTTTTTTGGTCTTTTTTTTTCACAGCGCCGGAAGGATTCAGGCAATTCTCCAAAGCCGGTTACTTTTATCCACAACCTTTACTGGACCTTTTTTTTCTTTTTTTCCTTTTTTCTCTCTCCGAGCATGCCAAAGTTGATAGAAAACGCGGTTCGGCATGGACGGGAGCAGGCGTTGAGGAGTAGGCCTTTTTTTGAGGGCCCAGAAAGTATTTTGGCAATTTTTTACTTTTTTATCCACAACCTTTACCTGCCTTTTTTTCTCTCCGAGCATGCCAAAGTTGAGAGAAAACGCCGTTTGGCATGGACGGGAGGAGGTGTGGAGGAGTAGTCCATTTTTGAATGGCAGCGGAAAGATTTTGGCAATTGTAGCGAGGTTCTTCGGACTTTTATCCACAACCTTTACCTGCCTTTTCCTCAGCGAGCATGCCAAAGTTGAGAGAAAACGCCCTTCGCCATTGACGGGACCAGACGTTGACGACTACGTCTTTCTTTTTTTCACGGCGCCTGAACGATTTGGGCAATTCTCCACAGCGCGTTTACTTTTTATCCACAACCTTTACCTGCCTTTTCCTCAGCGAGCATGCCAAAGTTGAGAGGAAAACGCCGTTTGGCATGGACAGGAGCAGGCGTTGACGACCAGGTCTTTTTTTTGGTCTTTTTTTTCACAGCGCCGGAAGGATTCAGGCAATTCTCCAAAGCCGGTTACTTTTATCCACAACCTTTACTGGACCTTTTTTTTCTTTTTTTCCTTTTTTCTCTCTCCGAGCATGCCAAAGTTGATAGAAAACGCGGTTCGGCATGGACGGGAGCAGGCGTTGAGGAGTAGGCCTTTTTTTGAGGGCCCAGAAAGTATTTTGGCAATTTTTTACTTTTTTATCCACAACCTTTACCTGCCTTTTTTTCTCTCCGAGCATGCCAAAGTTGAGAGAAAACGCCGTTTGGCATGGACGGGAGGAGGTGTGGAGGAGTAGTCCATTTTTGAATGGCAGCGGAAAGATTTTGGCAATTGTAGCGAGGTTCTTCGGACTTTTATCCACAACCTTTACCTGCCTTTTCCTCAGCGA
>NW_027468404.1:32500-35000 GCF_041734735.1 Babylonia areolata
AGGCCTTTTTTTGAGGGCCCAGAAAGTATTTTGGCAATTTTTTACTTTTTTATCCACAACCTTTACCTGCCTTTTTTTCTCTCCGAGCATGCCAAAGTTGAGAGAAAACGCCGTTTGGCATGGACGGGAGGAGGTGTGGAGGAGTAGTCCATTTTTGAATGGCAGCGGAAAGATTTTGGCAATTGTAGCGAGGTTCTTCGGACTTTTATCCACAACCTTTACCTGCCTTTTCCTCAGCGAGCATGCCAAAGTTGAGAGAAAACGCCCTTCGCCATTGACGGGACCAGACGTTGACGACTACGTCTTTCTTTTTTTCACGGCGCCTGAACGATTTGGGCAATTCTCCACAGCGCGTTTACTTTTTATCCACAACCTTTACCTGCCTTTTCCTCAGCGAGCATGCCAAAGTTGAGAGGAAAACGCCGTTTGGCATGGACAGGAGCAGGCGTTGACGACCAGGTCTTTTTTTTGGTCTTTTTTTTTCACAGCGCCGGAAGGATTCAGGCAATTCTCCAAAGCCGGTTACTTTTATCCACAACCTTTACTGGACCTTTTTTTTCTTTTTTTCCTTTTTTCTCTCTCCGAGCATGCCAAAGTTGATAGAAAACGCGGTTCGGCATGGACGGGAGCAGGCGTTGAGGAGTAGGCCTTTTTTTGAGGGCCCAGAAAGTATTTTGGCAATTTTTTACTTTTTTATCCACAACCTTTACCTGCCTTTTTTTCTCTCCGAGCATGCCAAAGTTGAGAGAAAACGCCGTTTGGCATGGACGGGAGGAGGTGTGGAGGAGTAGTCCATTTTTGAATGGCAGCGGAAAGATTTTGGCAATTGTAGCGAGGTTCTTCGGACTTTTATCCACAACCTTTACCTGCCTTTTCCTCAGCGAGCATGCCAAAGTTGAGAGAAAACGCCCTTCGCCATTGACGGGACCAGACGTTGACGACTACGTCTTTCTTTTTTTCACGGCGCCTGAACGATTTGGGCAATTCTCCACAGCGCGTTTACTTTTTATCCACAACCTTTACCTGCCTTTTCCTCAGCGAGCATGCCAAAGTTGAGAGGAAAACGCCGTTTGGCATGGACAGGAGCAGGCGTTGACGACCAGGTCTTTTTTTTGGTCTTTTTTTTTCACAGCGCCGGAAGGATTCAGGCAATTCTCCAAAGCCGGTTACTTTTATCCACAACCTTTACTGGACCTTTTTTTTCTTTTTTTCCTTTTTTCTCTCTCCGAGCATGCCAAAGTTGATAGAAAACGCGGTTCGGCATGGACGGGAGCAGGCGTTGAGGAGTAGGCCTTTTTTTGAGGGCCCAGAAAGTATTTTGGCAATTTTTTACTTTTTTATCCACAACCTTTACCTGCCTTTTTTTCTCTCCGAGCATGCCAAAGTTGAGAGAAAACGCCGTTTGGCATGGACGGGAGGAGGTGTGGAGGAGTAGTCCATTTTTGAATGGCAGCGGAAAGATTTTGGCAATTGTAGCGAGGTTCTTCGGACTTTTATCCACAACCTTTACCTGCCTTTTCCTCAGCGAGCATGCCAAAGTTGAGAGAAAACGCCCTTCGCCATTGACGGGACCAGACGTTGACGACTACGTCTTTCTTTTTTTCACGGCGCCTGAACGATTTGGGCAATTCTCCACAGCGCGTTTACTTTTTATCCACAACCTTTACCTGCCTTTTCCTCAGCGAGCATGCCAAAGTTGAGAGGAAAACGCCGTTTGGCATGGACAGGAGCAGGCGTTGACGACCAGGTCTTTTTTTTGGTCTTTTTTTTTCACAGCGCCGGAAGGATTCAGGCAATTCTCCAAAGCCGGTTACTTTTATCCACAACCTTTACTGGACCTTTTTTTTCTTTTTTTCCTTTTTTCTCTCTCCGAGCATGCCAAAGTTGATAGAAAACGCGGTTCGGCATGGACGGGAGCAGGCGTTGAGGAGTAGGCCTTTTTTTGAGGGCCCAGAAAGTATTTTGGCAATTTTTGACTTTTTTATCCACAACCTTTACCTGCCTTTTTTTCTCTCCGAGCATGCCAAAGTTGAGAGAAAACGCCGTTTGGCATGGACGGGAGGAGGTGTGGAGGAGTAGTCCATTTTTGAATGGCAGCGGAAAGATTTTGGCAATTGTAGCGAGGTTCTTCGGACTTTTATCCACAACCTTTACCTGCCTTTTCCTCAGCGAGCATGCCAAAGTTGAGAGAAAACGCCCTTCGCCATTGACGGGACCAGACGTTGACGACTACGTCTTTCTTTTTTTCACGGCGCCTGAACGATTTGGGCAATTCTCCACAGCGCGTTTACTTTTTATCCACAACCTTTACCTGCCTTTTCCTCAGCGAGCATGCCAAAGTTGAGAGGAAAACGCCGTTTGGCATGGACAGGAGCAGGCGTTGACGACCAGGTCTTTTTTTTGGTCTTTTTTTTTCACAGCGCCGGAAGGATTCAGGCAATTCTCCAAAGCCGGTTACTTTTATCCACAACCTTTACTGGACCTTTTTTTTCTTTTTTTC
>NW_027468404.1:42500-45000 GCF_041734735.1 Babylonia areolata
GGCGCGCCAAGAAGAAGAAGGAGGAGGAGGAGACCAGACCGGACCGGACCGGACCCCACCCTTTCTTCCTCCTCGACACCGTCTCCCGCCCGTTTCCACGTGCCGGACGACGCCCGGTTAGAGACGGGCGCGCCCTTGACGAGATGAAGCAGGCGTTACGCTTTGGGACGCCGAAGGGGCTGGGGAGCACCAACGACCGTCAGTGAGGGAGGAGAGAAAACGCTTCTCTCGACCCGTCGTCAGCGAACGCACCGAACCTTCTACGGACCGTGAGACGCCGGCCGACAAGCCGAGCCCCGGCAAAGGAAGCCCGGCGAGGCGGCCGTGCGCGTTCACACTTGGACGCGCAGGCGGGAAGCTCGGCAGCCGGGCGGGTAGCCTGCGGGGAGCTGGTGGGCTCCCGAGACTCCCGTCCCCCGACTCGGGCCTCGCACGCCGAGCGGTCGCTAGCTTGCCAGTGCAAAAGACAGAAGCGCGGGGGCAGTAAAGCCAGGCGGACGGGTCGACCGTTGCCGGCTGTGCGCCGACCGGAGCGATCCGCCACGCCACGCCGCGTCCCCCACAACCAGGGTGTCGCATAAGGCGCTGCGAAGGTGGACCTTGATCCACATTGGGCAGAGCCTGAGTTGAGGCCCCCCAGCACGTGCCTGGGGACCAGACGTTGAGGAGTAGGCCTTTTTTTGAGGGCCCAGAAAGTATTTTGGCAATTGTAGCGAGGTTTTGGAGTTTTATCCACAACCTTTACCTGCCTTTTTTTCTTTTTTTCCTTTTTTCTCTCTCCGAGCATGCCAAAGTTGATAGAAAACGCGGTTCGGCATGGACGGGAGCAGGCGTTGAGGAGTAGGCCTTTTTTTGAGGGCCCAGAAAGTATTTTGGCAATTTTTTACTTTTTTATCCACAACCTTTACCTGCCTTTTTTTCTCTCCGAGCATGCCAAAGTTGAGAGAAAACGCCGTTTGGCATGGACGGGAGGAGGTGTGGAGGAGTAGTCCATTTTTGAATGGCAGCGGAAAGATTTTGGCAATTGTAGCGAGGTTCTTCGGACTTTTATCCACAACCTTTACCTGCCTTTTCCTCAGCGAGCATGCCAAAGTTGAGAGAAAACGCCCTTCGCCATTGACGGGACCAGACGTTGACGACTACGTCTTTCTTTTTTTCACGGCGCCTGAACGATTTGGGCAATTCTCCACAGCGCGTTTACTTTTTATCCACAACCTTTACCTGCCTTTTCCTCAGCGAGCATGCCAAAGTTGAGAGGAAAACGCCGTTTGGCATGGACAGGAGCAGGCGTTGACGACCAGGTCTTTTTTTTGGTCTTTTTTTTTCACAGCGCCGGAAGGATTCAGGCAATTCTCCAAAGCCGGTTACTTTTATCCACAACCTTTACTGGACCTTTTTTTTCTTTTTTTCCTTTTTTCTCTCTCCGAGCATGCCAAAGTTGATAGAAAACGCGGTTCGGCATGGACGGGAGCAGGCGTTGAGGAGTAGGCCTTTTTTTGAGGGCCCAGAAAGTATTTTGGCAATTTTTTACTTTTTTATCCACAACCTTTACCTGCCTTTTTTTCTCTCCGAGCATGCCAAAGTTGAGAGAAAACGCCGTTTGGCATGGACGGGAGGAGGTGTGGAGGAGTAGTCCATTTTTGAATGGCAGCGGAAAGATTTTGGCAATTGTAGCGAGGTTCTTCGGACTTTTATCCACAACCTTTACCTGCCTTTTCCTCAGCGAGCATGCCAAAGTTGAGAGAAAACGCCCTTCGCCATTGACGGGACCAGACGTTGACGACTACGTCTTTCTTTTTTTCACGGCGCCTGAACGATTTGGGCAATTCTCCACAGCGCGTTTACTTTTTATCCACAACCTTTACCTGCCTTTTCCTCAGCGAGCATGCCAAAGTTGAGAGGAAAACGCCGTTTGGCATGGACAGGAGCAGGCGTTGACGACCAGGTCTTTTTTTTGGTCTTTTTTTTTCACAGCGCCGGAAGGATTCAGGCAATTCTCCAAAGCCGGTTACTTTTATCCACAACCTTTACTGGACCTTTTTTTTCTTTTTTTCCTTTTTTCTCTCTCCGAGCATGCCAAAGTTGATAGAAAACGCGGTTCGGCATGGACGGGAGCAGGCGTTGAGGAGTAGGCCTTTTTTTGAGGGCCCAGAAAGTATTTTGGCAATTTTTTACTTTTTTATCCACAACCTTTACCTGCCTTTTTTTCTCTCCGAGCATGCCAAAGTTGAGAGAAAACGCCGTTTGGCATGGACGGGAGGAGGTGTGGAGGAGTAGTCCATTTTTGAATGGCAGCGGAAAGATTTTGGCAATTGTAGCGAGGTTCTTCGGACTTTTATCCACAACCTTTACCTGCCTTTTCCTCAGCGAGCATGCCAAAGTTGAGAGAAAACGCCCTTCGCCATTGACGGGACCAGACGTTGACGACTACGTCTTTCTTTTTTTCACGGCGCCTGAACGATTTGGGCAATTCTCCACAGCGCGTTTACTTTTTATCCAC
>NW_027468405.1:0-5000 GCF_041734735.1 Babylonia areolata
GACGACTACGTCTTTCTTTTTTTCACGGCGCCTGAACGATTTGGGCAATTCTCCACAGCGCGTTTACTTTTTATCCACAACCTTTACCTGCCTTTTCCTCAGCGAGCATGCCAAAGTTGAGAGGAAAACGCCGTTTGGCATGGACAGGAGCAGGCGTTGACGACCAGGTCTTTTTTTTGGTCTTTTTTTTTCACAGCGCCGGAAGGATTCAGGCAATTCTCCAAAGCCGGTTACTTTTATCCACAACCTTTACTGGACCTTTTTTTTCTTTTTTTCCTTTTTTCTCTCTCCGAGCATGCCAAAGTTGATAGAAAACGCGGTTCGGCATGGACGGGAGCAGGCGTTGAGGAGTAGGCCTTTTTTTGAGGGCCCAGAAAGTATTTTGGCAATTTTTTACTTTTTTATCCACAACCTTTACCTGCCTTTTTTTCTCTCCGAGCATGCCAAAGTTGAGAGAAAACGCCGTTTGGCATGGACGGGAGGAGGTGTGGAGGAGTAGTCCATTTTTGAATGGCAGCGGAAAGATTTTGGCAATTGTAGCGAGGTTCTTCGGACTTTTATCCACAACCTTTACCTGCCTTTTCCTCAGCGAGCATGCCAAAGTTGAGAGAAAACGCCCTTCGCCATTGACGGGACCAGACGTTGACGACTACGTCTTTCTTTTTTTCACGGCGCCTGAACGATTTGGGCAATTCTCCACAGCGCGTTTACTTTTTATCCACAACCTTTACCTGCCTTTTCCTCAGCGAGCATGCCAAAGTTGAGAGGAAAACGCCGTTTGGCATGGACAGGAGCAGGCGTTGACGACCAGGTCTTTTTTTTGGTCTTTTTTTTTCACAGCGCCGGAAGGATTCAGGCAATTCTCCAAAGCCGGTTACTTTTATCCACAACCTTTACTGGACCTTTTTTTTCTTTTTTTCCTTTTTTCTCTCTCCGAGCATGCCAAAGTTGATAGAAAACGCGGTTCGGCATGGACGGGAGCAGGCGTTGAGGAGTAGGCCTTTTTTTGAGGGCCCAGAAAGTATTTTGGCAATTTTTTACTTTTTTATCCACAACCTTTACCTGCCTTTTTTTCTCTCCGAGCATGCCAAAGTTGAGAGAAAACGCCGTTTGGCATGGACGGGAGGAGGTGTGGAGGAGTAGTCCATTTTTGAATGGCAGCGGAAAGATTTTGGCAATTGTAGCGAGGTTCTTCGGACTTTTATCCACAACCTTTACCTGCCTTTTCCTCAGCGAGCATGCCAAAGTTGAGAGAAAACGCCCTTCGCCATTGACGGGACCAGACGTTGACGACTACGTCTTTCTTTTTTTCACGGCGCCTGAACGATTTGGGCAATTCTCCACAGCGCGTTTACTTTTTATCCACAACCTTTACCTGCCTTTTCCTCAGCGAGCATGCCAAAGTTGAGAGGAAAACGCCGTTTGGCATGGACAGGAGCAGGCGTTGACGACCAGGTCTTTTTTTTGGTCTTTTTTTTTCACAGCGCCGGAAGGATTCAGGCAATTCTCCAAAGCCGGTTACTTTTATCCACAACCTTTACTGGACCTTTTTTTTCTTTTTTTCCTTTTTTCTCTCTCCGAGCATGCCAAAGTTGATAGAAAACGCGGTTCGGCATGGACGGGAGCAGGCGTTGAGGAGTAGGCCTTTTTTTGAGGGCCCAGAAAGTATTTTGGCAATTTTTTACTTTTTTATCCACAACCTTTACCTGCCTTTTTTTCTCTCCGAGCATGCCAAAGTTGAGAGAAAACGCCGTTTGGCATGGACGGGAGGAGGTGTGGAGGAGTAGTCCATTTTTGAATGGCAGCGGAAAGATTTTGGCAATTGTAGCGAGGTTCTTCGGACTTTTATCCACAACCTTTACCTGCCTTTTCCTCAGCGAGCATGCCAAAGTTGAGAGAAAACGCCCTTCGCCATTGACGGGACCAGACGTTGACGACTACGTCTTTCTTTTTTTCACGGCGCCTGAACGATTTGGGCAATTCTCCACAGCGCGTTTACTTTTTATCCACAACCTTTACCTGCCTTTTCCTCAGCGAGCATGCCAAAGTTGAGAGGAAAACGCCGTTTGGCATGGACAGGAGCAGGCGTTGACGACCAGGTCTTTTTTTTGGTCTTTTTTTTTCACAGCGCCGGAAGGATTCAGGCAATTCTCCAAAGCCGGTTACTTTTATCCACAACCTTTACTGGACCTTTTTTTTCTTTTTTTCCTTTTTTCTCTCTCCGAGCATGCCAAAGTTGATAGAAAACGCGGTTCGGCATGGACGGGAGCAGGCGTTGAGGAGTAGGCCTTTTTTTGAGGGCCCAGAAAGTATTTTGGCAATTTTTTACTTTTTTATCCACAACCTTTACCTGCCTTTTTTTCTCTCCGAGCATGCCAAAGTTGAGAGAAAACGCCGTTTGGCATGGACGGGAGGAGGTGTGGAGGAGTAGTCCATTTTTGAATGGCAGCGGAAAGATTTTGGCAATTGTAGCGAGGTTCTTCGGACTTTTATCCACAACCTTTACCTGCCTTTTCCTCAGCGAGCATGCCAAAGTTGAGAGAAAACGCCCTTCGCCATTGACGGGACCAGACGTTGACGACTACGTCTTTCTTTTTTTCACGGCGCCTGAACGATTTGGGCAATTCTCCACAGCGCGTTTACTTTTTATCCACAACCTTTACCTGCCTTTTCCTCAGCGAGCATGCCAAAGTTGAGAGGAAAACGCCGTTTGGCATGGACAGGAGCAGGCGTTGACGACCAGGTCTTTTTTTTGGTCTTTTTTTTTCACAGCGCCGGAAGGATTCAGGCAATTCTCCAAAGCCGGTTACTTTTATCCACAACCTTTACTGGACCTTTTTTTTCTTTTTTTCCTTTTTTCTCTCTCCGAGCATGCCAAAGTTGATAGAAAACGCGGTTCGGCATGGACGGGAGCAGGCGTTGAGGAGTAGGCCTTTTTTTGAGGGCCCAGAAAGTATTTTGGCAATTTTTTACTTTTTTATCCACAACCTTTACCTGCCTTTTTTTCTCTCCGAGCATGCCAAAGTTGAGAGAAAACGCCGTTTGGCATGGACGGGAGGAGGTGTGGAGGAGTAGTCCATTTTTGAATGGCAGCGGAAAGATTTTGGCAATTGTAGCGAGGTTCTTCGGACTTTTATCCACAACCTTTACCTGCCTTTTCCTCAGCGAGCATGCCAAAGTTGAGAGAAAACGCCCTTCGCCATTGACGGGACCAGACGTTGACGACTACGTCTTTCTTTTTTTCACGGCGCCTGAACGATTTGGGCAATTCTCCACAGCGCGTTTACTTTTTATCCACAACCTTTACCTGCCTTTTCCTCAGCGAGCATGCCAAAGTTGAGAGGAAAACGCCGTTTGGCATGGACAGGAGCAGGCGTTGACGACCAGGTCTTTTTTTTGGTCTTTTTTTTTCACAGCGCCGGAAGGATTCAGGCAATTCTCCAAAGCCGGTTACTTTTATCCACAACCTTTACTGGACCTTTTTTTTCTTTTTTTCCTTTTTTCTCTCTCCGAGCATGCCAAAGTTGATAGAAAACGCGGTTCGGCATGGACGGGAGCAGGCGTTGAGGAGTAGGCCTTTTTTTGAGGGCCCAGAAAGTATTTTGGCAATTTTTTACTTTTTTATCCACAACCTTTACCTGCCTTTTTTTCTCTCCGAGCATGCCAAAGTTGAGAGAAAACGCCGTTTGGCATGGACGGGAGGAGGTGTGGAGGAGTAGTCCATTTTTGAATGGCAGCGGAAAGATTTTGGCAATTGTAGCGAGGTTCTTCGGACTTTTATCCACAACCTTTACCTGCCTTTTCCTCAGCGAGCATGCCAAAGTTGAGAGAAAACGCCCTTCGCCATTGACGGGACCAGACGTTGACGACTACGTCTTTCTTTTTTTCACGGCGCCTGAACGATTTGGGCAATTCTCCACAGCGCGTTTACTTTTTATCCACAACCTTTACCTGCCTTTTCCTCAGCGAGCATGCCAAAGTTGAGAGGAAAACGCCGTTTGGCATGGACAGGAGCAGGCGTTGACGACCAGGTCTTTTTTTTGGTCTTTTTTTTTCACAGCGCCGGAAGGATTCAGGCAATTCTCCAAAGCCGGTTACTTTTATCCACAACCTTTACTGGACCTTTTTTTTCTTTTTTTCCTTTTTTCTCTCTCCGAGCATGCCAAAGTTGATAGAAAACGCGGTTCGGCATGGACGGGAGCAGGCGTTGAGGAGTAGGCCTTTTTTTGAGGGCCCAGAAAGTATTTTGGCAATTTTTTACTTTTTTATCCACAACCTTTACCTGCCTTTTTTTCTCTCCGAGCATGCCAAAGTTGAGAGAAAACGCCGTTTGGCATGGACGGGAGGAGGTGTGGAGGAGTAGTCCATTTTTGAATGGCAGCGGAAAGATTTTGGCAATTGTAGCGAGGTTCTTCGGACTTTTATCCACAACCTTTACCTGCCTTTTCCTCAGCGAGCATGCCAAAGTTGAGAGAAAACGCCCTTCGCCATTGACGGGACCAGACGTTGACGACTACGTCTTTCTTTTTTTCACGGCGCCTGAACGATTTGGGCAATTCTCCACAGCGCGTTTACTTTTTATCCACAACCTTTACCTGCCTTTTCCTCAGCGAGCATGCCAAAGTTGAGAGGAAAACGCCGTTTGGCATGGACAGGAGCAGGCGTTGACGACCAGGTCTTTTTTTTGGTCTTTTTTTTTCACAGCGCCGGAAGGATTCAGGCAATTCTCCAAAGCCGGTTACTTTTATCCACAACCTTTACTGGACCTTTTTTTTCTTTTTTTCCTTTTTTCTCTCTCCGAGCATGCCAAAGTTGATAGAAAACGCGGTTCGGCATGGACGGGAGCAGGCGTTGAGGAGTAGGCCTTTTTTTGAGGGCCCAGAAAGTATTTTGGCAATTTTTTACTTTTTTATCCACAACCTTTACCTGCCTTTTTTTCTCTCCGAGCATGCCAAAGTTGAGAGAAAACGCCGTTTGGCATGGACGGGAGGAGGTGTGGA
>NW_027468405.1:12500-17500 GCF_041734735.1 Babylonia areolata
TCACCAAAGGACGGGCAGAACCCGACTGGCTTTGAACTAATAAAAGCGCTCTTTCCCCGAGGGGTCGGAGCTGGTCGGCATGTATTAGCTCTAGAATTACCACAGTTATCCAAGTAAATTTGGATCATCTAAGGAACCTCGACTGATTTAATGAGCCATTCGCGGTTTCACCGTACGAGGGTGTGAACTTAGACATGCATGGCTTAATCTTTGAGACAAGCATATGACTACTGGCAGGATCAACCAGAATGCAACCCGTATTCTGCGTGCCCCCGGGAGACGGTTGCAGCGCCAGTTGGGACCGCTGCTCACAGAAACGAGGGCTGAGCTCTTTCCGTGGGCGGTCCGCGGCAGCACTATCAACTGAAACCACCGGACAACAGATTCAGGGCCTGAGAGTGCAACGAATCCATCGGTCTCGGCGGGAGGCGCGCCAAGAAGAAGAAGGAGGAGGAGGAGACCAGACCGGACCGGACCGGACCCCACCCTTTCTTCCTCCTCGACACCGTCTCCCGCCCGTTTCCACGTGCCGGACGACGCCCGGTTAGAGACGGGCGCGCCCTTGACGAGATGAAGCAGGCGTTACGCTTTGGGACGCCGAAGGGGCTGGGGAGCACCAACGACCGTCAGTGAGGGAGGAGAGAAAACGCTTCTCTCGACCCGTCGTCAGCGAACGCACCGAACCTTCTACGGACCGTGAGACGCCGGCCGACAAGCCGAGCCCCGGCAAAGGAAGCCCGGCGAGGCGGCCGTGCGCGTTCACACTTGGACGCGCAGGCGGGAAGCTCGGCAGCCGGGCGGGTAGCCTGCGGGGAGCTGGTGGGCTCCCGAGACTCCCGTCCCCCGACTCGGGCCTCGCACGCCGAGCGGTCGCTAGCTTGCCAGTGCAAAAGACAGAAGCGCGGGGGCAGTAAAGCCAGGCGGACGGGTCGACCGTTGCCGGCTGTGCGCCGACCGGAGCGATCCGCCACGCCACGCCGCGTCCCCCACAACCAGGGTGTCGCATAAGGCGCTGCGAAGGTGGACCTTGATCCACATTGGGCAGAGCCTGAGTTGAGGCCCCCCAGCACGTGCCTGGGGACCAGGCGTTGAGGAGTAGGCCTTTTTTTGAGGGCCCAGAAAGTATTTTGGCAATTGTAGCGAGGTTTTGGAGTTTTATCCACAACCTTTACCTGCCTTTTTTTCTCTCCGAGCATGCCAAAGTTGAGAGAAAACGCCGTTTGGCATGGACGGGAGGAGGTGTGGAGGAGTAGTCCATTTTTGAATGGCAGCGGAAAGATTTTGGCAATTGTAGCGAGGTTCTTCGGACTTTTATCCACAACCTTTACTGCCTTTTCCTCAGCGAGCATGCCAAAGTTGAGAGAAAACGCCCTTCGCCATTGACGGGACCAGACGTTGACGACTACGTCTTTCTTTTTTTCACGGCGCCTGAACGATTTGGGCAATTCTCCACAGCGCGTTTACTTTTTATCCACAACCTTTACCTGCCTTTTCCTCAGCGAGCATGCCAAAGTTGAGAGGAAAACGCCGTTTGGCATGGACAGGAGCAGGCGTTGACGACCAGGTCTTTTTTTTGGTCTTTTTTTTTCACAGCGCCGGAAGGATTCAGGCAATTCTCCAAAGCCGGTTACTTTTATCCACAACCTTTACTGGACCTTTTTTTTCTTTTTTTCCTTTTTCTCTCTCGAGCATGCCAAAGTTGATAGAAAACGCGGTTCGGCATGGACGGGAGCAGGCGTTGAGGAGTAGGCCTTTTTTTGAGGGCCCAGAAAGTATTTTGGCAATTTTTTACTTTTTTATCCACAACCTTTACCTGCCTTTTTTTCTCTCCGAGCATGCCAAAGTTGAGAGAAAACGCCGTTTGGCATGGACGGGAGGAGGTGTGGAGGAGTAGTCCATTTTTGAATGGCAGCGGAAAGATTTTGGCAATTGTAGCGAGGTTCTTCGGACTTTTATCCACAACCTTTACCTGCCTTTTCCTCAGCGAGCATGCCAAAGTTGAGAGAAAACGCCCTTCGCCATTGACGGGACCAGACGTTGACGACTACGTCTTTCTTTTTTTCACGGCGCCTGAACGATTTGGGCAATTCTCCACAGCGCGTTTACTTTTTATCCACAACCTTTACCTGCCTTTTCCTCAGCGAGCATGCCAAAGTTGAGAGGAAAACGCCGTTTGGCATGGACAGGAGCAGGCGTTGACGACCAGGTCTTTTTTTTGGTCTTTTTTTTTCACAGCGCCGGAAGGATTCAGGCAATTCTCCAAAGCCGGTTACTTTTATCCACAACCTTTACTGGACCTTTTTTTTCTTTTTTTCCTTTTTTCTCTCTCCGAGCATGCCAAAGTTGATAGAAAACGCGGTTCGGCATGGACGGGAGCAGGCGTTGAGGAGTAGGCCTTTTTTTGAGGGCCCAGAAAGTATTTTGGCAATTTTTTACTTTTTTATCCACAACCTTTACCTGCCTTTTTTTCTCTCTCCGAGCATGCCAAAGTTGAGAGAAAACGCCGTTTGGCATGGACGGGAGGAGGTGTGGAGGAGTAGTCCATTTTTGAATGGCAGCGGAAAGATTTTGGCAATTGTAGCGAGGTTCTTCGGACTTTTATCCACAACCTTTACCTGCCTTTTCCTCAGCGAGCATGCCAAAGTTGAGAGAAAACGCCCTTCGCCATTGACGGGACCAGACGTTGACGACTACGTCTTTCTTTTTTTCACGGCGCCTGAACGATTTGGGCAATTCTCCACAGCGCGTTTACTTTTTATCCACAACCTTTACCTGCCTTTTCCTCAGCGAGCATGCCAAAGTTGAGAGGAAAACGCCGTTTGGCATGGACAGGAGCAGGCGTTGACGACCAGGTCTTTTTTTTGGTCTTTTTTTTTCACAGCGCCGGAAGGATTCAGGCAATTCTCCAAAGCCGGTTACTTTTATCCACAACCTTTACTGGACCTTTTTTTTCTTTTTTTCCTTTTTTCTCTCTCCGAGCATGCCAAAGTTGATAGAAAACGCGGTTCGGCATGGACGGGAGCAGGCGTTGAGGAGTAGGCCTTTTTTTGAGGGCCCAGAAAGTATTTTGGCAATTTTTTACTTTTTTATCCACAACCTTTACCTGCCTTTTTTTCTCTCCGAGCATGCCAAAGTTGAGAGAAAACGCCGTTTGGCATGGACGGGAGGAGGTGTGGAGGAGTAGTCCATTTTTGAATGGCAGCGGAAAGATTTTGGCAATTGTAGCGAGGTTCTTCGGACTTTTATCCACAACCTTTACCTGCCTTTTCCTCAGCGAGCATGCCAAAGTTGAGAGAAAACGCCCTTCGCCATTGACGGGACCAGACGTTGACGACTACGTCTTTCTTTTTTTCACGGCGCCTGAACGATTTGGGCAATTCTCCACAGCGCGTTTACTTTTTATCCACAACCTTTACCTGCCTTTTCCTCAGCGAGCATGCCAAAGTTGAGAGGAAAACGCCGTTTGGCATGGACAGGAGCAGGCGTTGACGACCAGGTCTTTTTTTTGGTCTTTTTTTTTCACAGCGCCGGAAGGATTCAGGCAATTCTCCAAAGCCGGTTACTTTTATCCACAACCTTTACTGGACCTTTTTTTTCTTTTTTTCCTTTTTTCTCTCTCCGAGCATGCCAAAGTTGATAGAAAACGCGGTTCGGCATGGACGGGAGCAGGCGTTGAGGAGTAGGCCTTTTTTTGAGGGCCCAGAAAGTATTTTGGCAATTTTTTACTTTTTTATCCACAACCTTTACCTGCCTTTTTTTCTCTCCGAGCATGCCAAAGTTGAGAGAAAACGCCGTTTGGCATGGACGGGAGGAGGTGTGGAGGAGTAGTCCATTTTTGAATGGCAGCGGAAAGATTTTGGCAATTGTAGCGAGGTTCTTCGGACTTTTATCCACAACCTTTACCTGCCTTTTCCTCAGCGAGCATGCCAAAGTTGAGAGAAAACGCCCTTCGCCATTGACGGGACCAGACGTTGACGACTACGTCTTTCTTTTTTTCACGGCGCCTGAACGATTTGGGCAATTCTCCACAGCGCGTTTACTTTTTATCCACAACCTTTACCTGCCTTTTCCTCAGCGAGCATGCCAAAGTTGAGAGGAAAACGCCGTTTGGCATGGACAGGAGCAGGCGTTGACGACCAGGTCTTTTTTTTGGTCTTTTTTTTTCACAGCGCCGGAAGGATTCAGGCAATTCTCCAAAGCCGGTTACTTTTATCCACAACCTTTACTGGACCTTTTTTTTCTTTTTTTCCTTTTTTTCTCTCCCGAGCATGCCAAAGTTGATAGAAAACGCGGTTCGGCATGGACGGGAGCAGGCGTTGAGGAGTAGGCCTTTTTTTGAGGGCCCAGAAAGTATTTTGGCAATTTTTTACTTTTTTATCCACAACCTTTACCTGCCTTTTTTTCTCTCCGAGCATGCCAAAGTTGAGAGAAAACGCCGTTTGGCATGGACGGGAGGAGGTGTGGAGGAGTAGTCCATTTTTGAATGGCAGCGGAAAGATTTTGGCAATTGTAGCGAGGTTCTTCGGACTTTTATCCACAACCTTTACCTGCCTTTTCCTCAGCGAGCATGCCAAAGTTGAGAGAAAACGCCCTTCGCCATTGACGGGACCAGACGTTGACGACTACGTCTTTCTTTTTTTCACGGCGCCTGAACGATTTGGGCAATTCTCCACAGCGCGTTTACTTTTTATCCACAACCTTTACCTGCCTTTTCCTCAGCGAGCATGCCAAAGTTGAGAGGAAAACGCCGTTTGGCATGGACAGGAGCAGGCGTTGACGACCAGGTCTTTTTTTTGGTCTTTTTTTTCACAGCGCCGGAAGGATTCAGGCAATTCTCCAAAGCCGGTTACTTTTATCCACAACCTTTACTGGACCTTTTTTTTCTTTTTTTCCTTTTTTCTCTCTCCGAGCATGCCAAAGTTGATAGAAAACGCGGTTCGGCATGGACGGGAGCAGGCGTTGAGGAGTAGGCCTTTTTTTGAGGGCCCAGAAAGTATTTT
>NW_027468405.1:27500-32500 GCF_041734735.1 Babylonia areolata
AGACGCCGGCCAGACAAGCCGAGCCCCGGCAAAGGAAGCCCGGCGAGGCGGCCGTGCGCGTTCACACTTGGACGCGCAGGCGGGAAGCTCGGCAGCCGGGCGGGTAGCCTGCGGGGAGCTGGTGGGCTCCCGAGACTCCCGTCCCCCGACTCGGGCCTCGCACGCCGAGCGGTCGCTAGCTTGCCAGTGCAAAAGACAGAAGCGCGGGGGCAGTAAAGCCAGGCGGACGGGTCGACCGTTGCCGGCTGTGCGCCGACCGGAGCGATCCGCCACGCCACGCCGCGTCCCCCACAACCAGGGTGTCGCATAAGGCGCTGCGAAGGTGGACCTTGATCCACATTGGGCAGAGCCTGAGTTGAGGCCCCCCAGCACGTGCCTGGGGACCAGGCGTTGAGGAGTAGGCCTTTTTTTGAGGGCCCAGAAAGTATTTGGCAATTGTAGCGAGGTTTTGGAGTTTTATCCACAACCTTTACCTGCCTTTTTTTCTCTCCGAGCATGCCAAAGTTGAGAGAAAACGCCGTTTGGCATGGACGGGAGGAGGTGTGGAGGAGTAGTCCATTTTTGAATGGCAGCGGAAAGATTTTGGCAATTGTAGCGAGGTTCTTCGGACTTTTATCCACAACCTTTACCTGCCTTTTCCTCAGCGAGCATGCCAAAGTTGAGAGAAAACGCCCTTCGCCATTGACGGGACCAGACGTTGACGACTACGTCTTTCTTTTTTCACGGCGCCTGAACGATTTGGGCAATTCTCCACAGCGCGTTTACTTTTTATCCACAACCTTTACCTGCCTTTTCCTCAGCGAGCATGCCAAAGTTGAGAGGAAAACGCCGTTTGGCATGGACAGGAGCAGGCGTTGACGACCAGGTCTTTTTTTTGGTCTTTTTTTTTCACAGCGCCGGAAGGATTCAGGCAATTCTCCAAAGCCGGTTACTTTTATCCACAACCTTTACTGGACCTTTTTTTTCTTTTTTTCCTTTTTTCTCTCTCCGAGCATGCCAAAGTTGATAGAAAACGCGGTTCGGCATGGACGGGAGCAGGCGTTGAGGAGTAGGCCTTTTTTTGAGGGCCCAGAAAGTATTTTGGCAATTTTTTACTTTTTTATCCACAACCTTTACCTGCCTTTTTTTCTCTCCGAGCATGCCAAAGTTGAGAGAAAACGCCGTTTGGCATGGACGGGAGGAGGTGTGGAGGAGTAGTCCATTTTTGAATGGCAGCGGAAAGATTTTGGCAATTGTAGCGAGGTTCTTCGGACTTTTATCCACAACCTTTACCTGCCTTTTCCTCAGCGAGCATGCCAAAGTTGAGAGAAAACGCCCTTCGCCATTGACGGGACCAGACGTTGACGACTACGTCTTTCTTTTTTTCACGGCGCCTGAACGATTTGGGCAATTCTCCACAGCGCGTTTACTTTTTATCCACAACCTTTACCTGCCTTTTCCTCAGCGAGCATGCCAAAGTTGAGAGGAAAACGCCGTTTGGCATGGACAGGAGCAGGCGTTGACGACCAGGTCTTTTTTTTGGTCTTTTTTTTTCACAGCGCCGGAAGGATTCAGGCAATTCTCCAAAGCCGGTTACTTTTATCCACAACCTTTACTGGACCTTTTTTTTCTTTTTTTCCTTTTTTCTCTCTCCGAGCATGCCAAAGTTGATAGAAAACGCGGTTCGGCATGGACGGGAGCAGGCGTTGAGGAGTAGGCCTTTTTTTGAGGGCCCAGAAAGTATTTTGGCAATTTTTTACTTTTTTATCCACAACCTTTACCTGCCTTTTTTTCTCTCCGAGCATGCCAAAGTTGAGAGAAAACGCCGTTTGGCATGGACGGGAGGAGGTGTGGAGGAGTAGTCCATTTTTGAATGGCAGCGGAAAGATTTTGGCAATTGTAGCGAGGTTCTTCGGACTTTTATCCACAACCTTTACCTGCCTTTTCCTCAGCGAGCATGCCAAAGTTGAGAGAAAACGCCCTTCGCCATTGACGGGACCAGACGTTGACGACTACGTCTTTCTTTTTTTCACGGCGCCTGAACGATTTGGGCAATTCTCCACAGCGCGTTTACTTTTTATCCACAACCTTTACCTGCCTTTTCCTCAGCGAGCATGCCAAAGTTGAGAGGAAAACGCCGTTTGGCATGGACAGGAGCAGGCGTTGACGACCAGGTCTTTTTTTTGGTCTTTTTTTTTCACAGCGCCGGAAGGATTCAGGCAATTCTCCAAAGCCGGTTACTTTTATCCACAACCTTTACTGGACCTTTTTTTTCTTTTTTTCCTTTTTTCTCTCTCCGAGCATGCCAAAGTTGATAGAAAACGCGGTTCGGCATGGACGGGAGCAGGCGTTGAGGAGTAGGCCTTTTTTTGAGGGCCCAGAAAGTATTTTGGCAATTTTTTACTTTTTTATCCACAACCTTTACCTGCCTTTTTTTCTCTCCGAGCATGCCAAAGTTGAGAGAAAACGCCGTTTGGCATGGACGGGAGGAGGTGTGGAGGAGTAGTCCATTTTTGAATGGCAGCGGAAAGATTTTGGCAATTGTAGCGAGGTTCTTCGGACTTTTATCCACAACCTTTACCTGCCTTTTCCTCAGCGAGCATGCCAAAGTTGAGAGAAAACGCCCTTCGCCATTGACGGGACCAGACGTTGACGACTACGTCTTTCTTTTTTTCACGGCGCCTGAACGATTTGGGCAATTCTCCACAGCGCGTTTACTTTTTATCCACAACCTTTACCTGCCTTTTCCTCAGCGAGCATGCCAAAGTTGAGAGGAAAACGCCGTTTGGCATGGACAGGAGCAGGCGTTGACGACCAGGTCTTTTTTTTGGTCTTTTTTTTTCACAGCGCCGGAAGGATTCAGGCAATTCTCCAAAGCCGGTTACTTTTATCCACAACCTTTACTGGACCTTTTTTTTCTTTTTTTCCTTTTTTCTCTCTCCGAGCATGCCAAAGTTGATAGAAAACGCGGTTCGGCATGGACGGGAGCAGGCGTTGAGGAGTAGGCCTTTTTTTGAGGGCCCAGAAAGTATTTTGGCAATTTTTTACTTTTTTATCCACAACCTTTACCTGCCTTTTTTTCTCTCCGAGCATGCCAAAGTTGAGAGAAAACGCCGTTTGGCATGGACGGGAGGAGGTGTGGAGGAGTAGTCCATTTTTGAATGGCAGCGGAAAGATTTTGGCAATTGTAGCGAGGTTCTTCGGACTTTTATCCACAACCTTTACCTGCCTTTTCCTCAGCGAGCATGCCAAAGTTGAGAGAAAACGCCCTTCGCCATTGACGGGACCAGACGTTGACGACTACGTCTTTCTTTTTTTCACGGCGCCTGAACGATTTGGGCAATTCTCCACAGCGCGTTTACTTTTTATCCACAACCTTTACCTGCCTTTTCCTCAGCGAGCATGCCAAAGTTGAGAGGAAAACGCCGTTTGGCATGGACAGGAGCAGGCGTTGACGACCAGGTCTTTTTTTTGGTCTTTTTTTTTCACAGCGCCGGAAGGATTCAGGCAATTCTCCAAAGCCGGTTACTTTTATCCACAACCTTTACTGGACCTTTTTTTTCTTTTTTTCCTTTTTTCTCTCTCCGAGCATGCCAAAGTTGATAGAAAACGCGGTTCGGCATGGACGGGAGCAGGCGTTGAGGAGTAGGCCTTTTTTTGAGGGCCCAGAAAGTATTTTGGCAATTTTTTACTTTTTTATCCACAACCTTTACCTGCCTTTTTTTCTCTCCGAGCATGCCAAAGTTGAGAGAAAACGCCGTTTGGCATGGACGGGAGGAGGTGTGGAGGAGTAGTCCATTTTTGAATGGCAGCGGAAAGATTTTGGCAATTGTAGCGAGGTTCTTCGGACTTTTATCCACAACCTTTACCTGCCTTTTCCTCAGCGAGCATGCCAAAGTTGAGAGAAAACGCCCTTCGCCATTGACGGGACCAGACGTTGACGACTACGTCTTTCTTTTTTTCACGGCGCCTGAACGATTTGGGCAATTCTCCACAGCGCGTTTACTTTTTATCCACAACCTTTACCTGCCTTTTCCTCAGCGAGCATGCCAAAGTTGAGAGGAAAACGCCGTTTGGCATGGACAGGAGCAGGCGTTGACGACCAGGTCTTTTTTTTGGTCTTTTTTTTTCACAGCGCCGGAAGGATTCAGGCAATTCTCCAAAGCCGGTTACTTTTATCCACAACCTTTACTGGACCTTTTTTTTCTTTTTTTCCTTTTTTCTCTCTCCGAGCATGCCAAAGTTGATAGAAAACGCGGTTCGGCATGGACGGGAGCAGGCGTTGAGGAGTAGGCCTTTTTTTGAGGGCCCAGAAAGTATTTTGGCAATTTTTTACTTTTTTATCCACAACCTTTACCTGCCTTTTTTTCTCTCCGAGCATGCCAAAGTTGAGAGAAAACGCCGTTTGGCATGGACGGGAGGAGGTGTGGAGGAGTAGTCCATTTTTGAATGGCAGCGGAAAGATTTTGGCAATTGTAGCGAGGTTCTTCGGACTTTTATCCACAACCTTTACCTGCCTTTTCCTCAGCGAGCATGCCAAAGTTGAGAGAAAACGCCCTTCGCCATTGACGGGACCAGACGTTGACGACTACGTCTTTCTTTTTTTCACGGCGCCTGAACGATTTGGGCAATTCTCCACAGCGCGTTTACTTTTTATCCACAACCTTTACCTGCCTTTTCCTCAGCGAGCATGCCAAAGTTGAGAGGAAAACGCCGTTTGGCATGGACAGGAGCAGGCGTTGACGACCAGGTCTTTTTTTTGGTCTTTTTTTTTCACAGCGCCGGAAGGATTCAGGCAATTCTCCAAAGCCGGTTACTTTTATCCACAACCTTTACTGGACCTTTTTTTTCTTTTTTTCCTTTTTTCTCTCTCCGAGCATGCCAAAGTTGATAGAAAACGCGGTTCGGCATGGACGGGAGCAGGCGTTGAGGAGTAGGCCTTTTTTTGAGGGCCCAGAAAGTATTTTGGCAATTTTTTACTTTTTTATCCACAACCTTTACCTGCCTTTTTTCTCTCCGAG
>NW_027468406.1:10000-15000 GCF_041734735.1 Babylonia areolata
ACCTGGTCGTCAACGCCTGCTCCTGTCCATGCCAAACGGCGTTTTCCTCTCAACTTTGGCATGCTCGCTGAGGAAAAGGCAGGTAAAGGTTGTGGATAAAAAGTAAACGCGCTGTGGAGAATTGCCCAAATCGTTCAGGCGCCGTGAAAAAAAGAAAGACGTAGTCGTCAACGTCTGGTCCCGTCAATGGCGAAGGGCGTTTTCTCTCAACTTTGGCATGCTCGCTGAGGAAAAGGCAGGTAAAGGTTGTGGATAAAAGTCCGAAGAACCTCGCTACAATTGCCAAAATCTTTCCGCTGCCATTCAAAAATGGACTACTCCTCCACACCTCCTCCCGTCCATGCCAAACGGCGTTTTCTCTCAACTTTGGCATGCTCGGAGAGAAAAAAAGGCAGGTAAAGGTTGTGGATAAAAAAGTAAAAAATTGCCAAAATACTTTCTGGGCCCTCAAAAAAAGGCCTACTCCTCAACGCCTGCTCCCGTCCATGCCGAACCGCGTTTTCTATCAACTTTGGCATGCTCGGAGAGAGAAAAAAGGAAAAAAAGAAAAAAAAGGTCCAGTAAAGGTTGTGGATAAAAGTAACCGGCTTTGGAGAATTGCCTGAATCCTTCCGGCGCTGTGAAAAAAAAAGACCAAAAAAAAGACCTGGTCGTCAACGCCTGCTCCTGTCCATGCCAAACGGCGTTTTCCTCTCAACTTTGGCATGCTCGCTGAGGAAAAGGCAGGTAAAGGTTGTGGATAAAAAGTAAACGCGCTGTGGAGAATTGCCCAAATCGTTCAGGCGCCGTGAAAAAAAGAAAGACGTAGTCGTCAACGTCTGGTCCCGTCAATGGCGAAGGGCGTTTTCTCTCAACTTTGGCATGCTCGCTGAGGAAAAGGCAGGTAAAGGTTGTGGATAAAAGTCCGAAGAACCTCGCTACAATTGCCAAAATCTTTCCGCTGCCATTCAAAAATGGACTACTCCTCCACACCTCCTCCCGTCCATGCCAAACGGCGTTTTCTCTCAACTTTGGCATGCTCGGAGAGAAAAAAAGGCAGGTAAAGGTTGTGGATAAAAAAGTAAAAAATTGCCAAAATACTTTCTGGGCCCTCAAAAAAAGGCCTACTCCTCAACGCCTGCTCCCGTCCATGCCGAACCGCGTTTTCTATCAACTTTGGCATGCTCGGAGAGAGAAAAAAGGAAAAAAAGAAAAAAAAGGTCCAGTAAAGGTTGTGGATAAAAGTAACCGGCTTTGGAGAATTGCCTGAATCCTTCCGGCGCTGTGAAAAAAAAAGACCAAAAAAAAGACCTGGTCGTCAACGCCTGCTCCTGTCCATGCCAAACGGCGTTTTCCTCTCAACTTTGGCATGCTCGCTGAGGAAAAGGCAGGTAAAGGTTGTGGATAAAAAGTAAACGCGCTGTGGAGAATTGCCCAAATCGTTCAGGCGCCGTGAAAAAAAGAAAGACGTAGTCGTCAACGTCTGGTCCCGTCAATGGCGAAGGGCGTTTTCTCTCAACTTTGGCATGCTCGCTGAGGAAAAGGCAGGTAAAGGTTGTGGATAAAAGTCCGAAGAACCTCGCTACAATTGCCAAAATCTTTCCGCTGCCATTCAAAAATGGACTACTCCTCCACACCTCCTCCCGTCCATGCCAAACGGCGTTTTCTCTCAACTTTGGCATGCTCGGAGAGAAAAAAAGGCAGGTAAAGGTTGTGGATAAAAAAGTAAAAAATTGCCAAAATACTTTCTGGGCCCTCAAAAAAAGGCCTACTCCTCAACGCCTGCTCCCGTCCATGCCGAACCGCGTTTTCTATCAACTTTGGCATGCTCGGAGAGAGAAAAAAGGAAAAAAAGAAAAAAAAGGTCCAGTAAAGGTTGTGGATAAAAGTAACCGGCTTTGGAGAATTGCCTGAATCCTTCCGGCGCTGTGAAAAAAAAAGACCAAAAAAAAGACCTGGTCGTCAACGCCTGCTCCTGTCCATGCCAAACGGCGTTTTCCTCTCAACTTTGGCATGCTCGCTGAGGAAAAGGCAGGTAAAGGTTGTGGATAAAAAGTAAACGCGCTGTGGAGAATTGCCCAAATCGTTCAGGCGCCGTGAAAAAAAGAAAGACGTAGTCGTCAACGTCTGGTCCCGTCAATGGCGAAGGGCGTTTTCTCTCAACTTTGGCATGCTCGCTGAGGAAAAGGCAGGTAAAGGTTGTGGATAAAAGTCCGAAGAACCTCGCTACAATTGCCAAAATCTTTCCGCTGCCATTCAAAAATGGACTACTCCTCCACACCTCCTCCCGTCCATGCCAAACGGCGTTTTCTCTCAACTTTGGCATGCTCGGAGAGAAAAAAAGGCAGGTAAAGGTTGTGGATAAAAAAGTAAAAAATTGCCAAAATACTTTCTGGGCCCTCAAAAAAAGGCCTACTCCTCAACGCCTGCTCCCGTCCATGCCGAACCGCGTTTTCTATCAACTTTGGCATGCTCGGAGAGAGAAAAAAGGAAAAAAAGAAAAAAAAGGTCCAGTAAAGGTTGTGGATAAAAGTAACCGGCTTTGGAGAATTGCCTGAATCCTTCCGGCGCTGTGAAAAAAAAAGACCAAAAAAAAGACCTGGTCGTCAACGCCTGCTCCTGTCCATGCCAAACGGCGTTTTCCTCTCAACTTTGGCATGCTCGCTGAGGAAAAGGCAGGTAAAGGTTGTGGATAAAAAGTAAACGCGCTGTGGAGAATTGCCCAAATCGTTCAGGCGCCGTGAAAAAAAGAAAGACGTAGTCGTCAACGTCTGGTCCCGTCAATGGCGAAGGGCGTTTTCTCTCAACTTTGGCATGCTCGCTGAGGAAAAGGCAGGTAAAGGTTGTGGATAAAAGTCCGAAGAACCTCGCTACAATTGCCAAAATCTTTCCGCTGCCATTCAAAAATGGACTACTCCTCCACACCTCCTCCCGTCCATGCCAAACGGCGTTTTCTCTCAACTTTGGCATGCTCGGAGAGAAAAAAAGGCAGGTAAAGGTTGTGGATAAAAAAGTAAAAAATTGCCAAAATACTTTCTGGGCCCTCAAAAAAAGGCCTACTCCTCAACGCCTGCTCCCGTCCATGCCGAACCGCGTTTTCTATCAACTTTGGCATGCTCGGAGAGAGAAAAAAGGAAAAAAAGAAAAAAAAGGTCCAGTAAAGGTTGTGGATAAAAGTAACCGGCTTTGGAGAATTGCCTGAATCCTTCCGGCGCTGTGAAAAAAAAAGACCAAAAAAAAGACCTGGTCGTCAACGCCTGCTCCTGTCCATGCCAAACGGCGTTTTCCTCTCAACTTTGGCATGCTCGCTGAGGAAAAGGCAGGTAAAGGTTGTGGATAAAAAGTAAACGCGCTGTGGAGAATTGCCCAAATCGTTCAGGCGCCGTGAAAAAAAGAAAGACGTAGTCGTCAACGTCTGGTCCCGTCAATGGCGAAGGGCGTTTTCTCTCAACTTTGGCATGCTCGCTGAGGAAAAGGCAGGTAAAGGTTGTGGATAAAAGTCCGAAGAACCTCGCTACAATTGCCAAAATCTTTCCGCTGCCATTCAAAAATGGACTACTCCTCCACACCTCCTCCCGTCCATGCCAAACGGCGTTTTCTCTCAACTTTGGCATGCTCGGAGAGAAAAAAAGGCAGGTAAAGGTTGTGGATAAAAAAGTAAAAAATTGCCAAAATACTTTCTGGGCCCTCAAAAAAAGGCCTACTCCTCAACGCCTGCTCCCGTCCATGCCGAACCGCGTTTTCTATCAACTTTGGCATGCTCGGAGAGAGAAAAAAGGAAAAAAAGAAAAAAAAGGTCCAGTAAAGGTTGTGGATAAAAGTAACCGGCTTTGGAGAATTGCCTGAATCCTTCCGGCGCTGTGAAAAAAAAAGACCAAAAAAAAGACCTGGTCGTCAACGCCTGCTCCTGTCCATGCCAAACGGCGTTTTCCTCTCAACTTTGGCATGCTCGCTGAGGAAAAGGCAGGTAAAGGTTGTGGATAAAAAGTAAACGCGCTGTGGAGAATTGCCCAAATCGTTCAGGCGCCGTGAAAAAAAGAAAGACGTAGTCGTCAACGTCTGGTCCCGTCAATGGCGAAGGGCGTTTTCTCTCAACTTTGGCATGCTCGCTGAGGAAAAGGCAGGTAAAGGTTGTGGATAAAAGTCCGAAGAACCTCGCTACAATTGCCAAAATCTTTCCGCTGCCATTCAAAAATGGACTACTCCTCCACACCTCCTCCCGTCCATGCCAAACGGCGTTTTCTCTCAACTTTGGCATGCTCGGAGAGAAAAAAAGGCAGGTAAAGGTTGTGGATAAAAAAGTAAAAAATTGCCAAAATACTTTCTGGGCCCTCAAAAAAAGGCCTACTCCTCAACGCCTGCTCCCGTCCATGCCGAACCGCGTTTTCTATCAACTTTGGCATGCTCGGAGAGAGAAAAAAGGAAAAAAAGAAAAAAAAGGTCCAGTAAAGGTTGTGGATAAAAGTAACCGGCTTTGGAGAATTGCCTGAATCCTTCCGGCGCTGTGAAAAAAAAAGACCAAAAAAAAGACCTGGTCGTCAACGCCTGCTCCTGTCCATGCCAAACGGCGTTTTCCTCTCAACTTTGGCATGCTCGCTGAGGAAAAGGCAGGTAAAGGTTGTGGATAAAAAGTAAACGCGCTGTGGAGAATTGCCCAAATCGTTCAGGCGCCGTGAAAAAAAGAAAGACGTAGTCGTCAACGTCTGGTCCCGTCAATGGCGAAGGGCGTTTTCTCTCAACTTTGGCATGCTCGCTGAGGAAAAGGCAGGTAAAGGTTGTGGATAAAAGTCCGAAGAACCTCGCTACAATTGCCAAAATCTTTCCGCTGCCATTCAAAAATGGACTACTCCTCCACACCTCCTCCCGTCCATGCCAAACGGCGTTTTCTCTCAACTTTGGCATGCTCGGAGAGAAAAAAAGGCAGGTAAAGGTTGTGGATAAAAAAGTAAAAAATTGCCAAAATACTTTCTGGGCCCTCAAAAAAAGGCCTACTCCTCAACGCCTGCTCCCGTCCATGCCGA
>NW_027468406.1:25000-50644 GCF_041734735.1 Babylonia areolata
GGTAAAGGTTGTGGATAAAAAAGTAAAAAATTGCCAAAATACTTTCTGGGCCCTCAAAAAAAGGCCTACTCCTCAACGCCTGCTCCCGTCCATGCCGAACCGCGTTTTCTATCAACTTTGGCATGCTCGGAGAGAGAAAAAAGGAAAAAAAGAAAAAAAAGGTCCAGTAAAGGTTGTGGATAAAAGTAACCGGCTTTGGAGAATTGCCTGAATCCTTCCGGCGCTGTGAAAAAAAAAGACCAAAAAAAAGACCTGGTCGTCAACGCCTGCTCCTGTCCATGCCAAACGGCGTTTTCCTCTCAACTTTGGCATGCTCGCTGAGGAAAAGGCAGGTAAAGGTTGTGGATAAAAAGTAAACGCGCTGTGGAGAATTGCCCAAATCGTTCAGGCGCCGTGAAAAAAAGAAAGACGTAGTCGTCAACGTCTGGTCCCGTCAATGGCGAAGGGCGTTTTCTCTCAACTTTGGCATGCTCGCTGAGGAAAAGGCAGGTAAAGGTTGTGGATAAAAGTCCGAAGAACCTCGCTACAATTGCCAAAATCTTTCCGCTGCCATTCAAAAATGGACTACTCCTCCACACCTCCTCCCGTCCATGCCAAACGGCGTTTTCTCTCAACTTTGGCATGCTCGGAGAGAAAAAAAGGCAGGTAAAGGTTGTGGATAAAAAAGTAAAAAATTGCCAAAATACTTTCTGGGCCCTCAAAAAAAGGCCTACTCCTCAACGCCTGCTCCCGTCCATGCCGAACCGCGTTTTCTATCAACTTTGGCATGCTCGGAGAGAGAAAAAAGGAAAAAAAGAAAAAAAAGGTCCAGTAAAGGTTGTGGATAAAAGTAACCGGCTTTGGAGAATTGCCTGAATCCTTCCGGCGCTGTGAAAAAAAAAGACCAAAAAAAAGACCTGGTCGTCAACGCCTGCTCCTGTCCATGCCAAACGGCGTTTTCCTCTCAACTTTGGCATGCTCGCTGAGGAAAAGGCAGGTAAAGGTTGTGGATAAAAAGTAAACGCGCTGTGGAGAATTGCCCAAATCGTTCAGGCGCCGTGAAAAAAAGAAAGACGTAGTCGTCAACGTCTGGTCCCGTCAATGGCGAAGGGCGTTTTCTCTCAACTTTGGCATGCTCGCTGAGGAAAAGGCAGGTAAAGGTTGTGGATAAAAGTCCGAAGAACCTCGCTACAATTGCCAAAATCTTTCCGCTGCCATTCAAAAATGGACTACTCCTCCACACCTCCTCCCGTCCATGCCAAACGGCGTTTTCTCTCAACTTTGGCATGCTCGGAGAGAAAAAAAGGCAGGTAAAGGTTGTGGATAAAAAAGTAAAAAATTGCCAAAATACTTTCTGGGCCCTCAAAAAAAGGCCTACTCCTCAACGCCTGCTCCCGTCCATGCCGAACCGCGTTTTCTATCAACTTTGGCATGCTCGGAGAGAGAAAAAAGGAAAAAAAGAAAAAAAAGGTCCAGTAAAGGTTGTGGATAAAAGTAACCGGCTTTGGAGAATTGCCTGAATCCTTCCGGCGCTGTGAAAAAAAAAGACCAAAAAAAAGACCTGGTCGTCAACGCCTGCTCCTGTCCATGCCAAACGGCGTTTTCCTCTCAACTTTGGCATGCTCGCTGAGGAAAAGGCAGGTAAAGGTTGTGGATAAAAAGTAAACGCGCTGTGGAGAATTGCCCAAATCGTTCAGGCGCCGTGAAAAAAAGAAAGACGTAGTCGTCAACGTCTGGTCCCGTCAATGGCGAAGGGCGTTTTCTCTCAACTTTGGCATGCTCGCTGAGGAAAAGGCAGGTAAAGGTTGTGGATAAAAGTCCGAAGAACCTCGCTACAATTGCCAAAATCTTTCCGCTGCCATTCAAAAATGGACTACTCCTCCACACCTCCTCCCGTCCATGCCAAACGGCGTTTTCTCTCAACTTTGGCATGCTCGGAGAGAAAAAAAGGCAGGTAAAGGTTGTGGATAAAAAAGTAAAAAATTGCCAAAATACTTTCTGGGCCCTCAAAAAAAGGCCTACTCCTCAACGCCTGCTCCCGTCCATGCCGAACCGCGTTTTCTATCAACTTTGGCATGCTCGGAGAGAGAAAAAAGGAAAAAAAGAAAAAAAAGGTCCAGTAAAGGTTGTGGATAAAAGTAACCGGCTTTGGAGAATTGCCTGAATCCTTCCGGCGCTGTGAAAAAAAAAGACCAAAAAAAAGACCTGGTCGTCAACGCCTGCTCCTGTCCATGCCAAACGGCGTTTTCCTCTCAACTTTGGCATGCTCGCTGAGGAAAAGGCAGGTAAAGGTTGTGGATAAAAAGTAAACGCGCTGTGGAGAATTGCCCAAATCGTTCAGGCGCCGTGAAAAAAAGAAAGACGTAGTCGTCAACGTCTGGTCCCGTCAATGGCGAAGGGCGTTTTCTCTCAACTTTGGCATGCTCGCTGAGGAAAAGGCAGGTAAAGGTTGTGGATAAAAGTCCGAAGAACCTCGCTACAATTGCCAAAATCTTTCCGCTGCCATTCAAAAATGGACTACTCCTCCACACCTCCTCCCGTCCATGCCAAACGGCGTTTTCTCTCAACTTTGGCATGCTCGGAGAGAAAAAAAGGCAGGTAAAGGTTGTGGATAAAAAAGTAAAAAATTGCCAAAATACTTTCTGGGCCCTCAAAAAAAGGCCTACTCCTCAACGCCTGCTCCCGTCCATGCCGAACCGCGTTTTCTATCAACTTTGGCATGCTCGGAGAGAGAAAAAAGGAAAAAAAGAAAAAAAAGGTCCAGTAAAGGTTGTGGATAAAAGTAACCGGCTTTGGAGAATTGCCTGAATCCTTCCGGCGCTGTGAAAAAAAAAGACCAAAAAAAAGACCTGGTCGTCAACGCCTGCTCCTGTCCATGCCAAACGGCGTTTTCCTCTCAACTTTGGCATGCTCGCTGAGGAAAAGGCAGGTAAAGGTTGTGGATAAAAAGTAAACGCGCTGTGGAGAATTGCCCAAATCGTTCAGGCGCCGTGAAAAAAAGAAAGACGTAGTCGTCAACGTCTGGTCCCGTCAATGGCGAAGGGCGTTTTCTCTCAACTTTGGCATGCTCGCTGAGGAAAAGGCAGGTAAAGGTTGTGGATAAAAGTCCGAAGAACCTCGCTACAATTGCCAAAATCTTTCCGCTGCCATTCAAAAATGGACTACTCCTCCACACCTCCTCCCGTCCATGCCAAACGGCGTTTTCTCTCAACTTTGGCATGCTCGGAGAGAAAAAAAGGCAGGTAAAGGTTGTGGATAAAAAAGTAAAAAATTGCCAAAATACTTTCTGGGCCCTCAAAAAAAGGCCTACTCCTCAACGCCTGCTCCCGTCCATGCCGAACCGCGTTTTCTATCAACTTTGGCATGCTCGGAGAGAGAAAAAAGGAAAAAAAGAAAAAAAAGGTCCAGTAAAGGTTGTGGATAAAAGTAACCGGCTTTGGAGAATTGCCTGAATCCTTCCGGCGCTGTGAAAAAAAAAGACCAAAAAAAAGACCTGGTCGTCAACGCCTGCTCCTGTCCATGCCAAACGGCGTTTTCCTCTCAACTTTGGCATGCTCGCTGAGGAAAAGGCAGGTAAAGGTTGTGGATAAAAAGTAAACGCGCTGTGGAGAATTGCCCAAATCGTTCAGGCGCCGTGAAAAAAAGAAAGACGTAGTCGTCAACGTCTGGTCCCGTCAATGGCGAAGGGCGTTTTCTCTCAACTTTGGCATGCTCGCTGAGGAAAAGGCAGGTAAAGGTTGTGGATAAAAGTCCGAAGAACCTCGCTACAATTGCCAAAATCTTTCCGCTGCCATTCAAAAATGGACTACTCCTCCACACCTCCTCCCGTCCATGCCAAACGGCGTTTTCTCTCAACTTTGGCATGCTCGGAGAGAAAAAAAGGCAGGTAAAGGTTGTGGATAAAAAAGTAAAAAATTGCCAAAATACTTTCTGGGCCCTCAAAAAAAGGCCTACTCCTCAACGCCTGCTCCCGTCCATGCCGAACCGCGTTTTCTATCAACTTTGGCATGCTCGGAGAGAGAAAAAAGGAAAAAAAGAAAAAAAAGGTCCAGTAAAGGTTGTGGATAAAAGTAACCGGCTTTGGAGAATTGCCTGAATCCTTCCGGCGCTGTGAAAAAAAAAGACCAAAAAAAAGACCTGGTCGTCAACGCCTGCTCCTGTCCATGCCAAACGGCGTTTTCCTCTCAACTTTGGCATGCTCGCTGAGGAAAAGGCAGGTAAAGGTTGTGGATAAAAAGTAAACGCGCTGTGGAGAATTGCCCAAATCGTTCAGGCGCCGTGAAAAAAAGAAAGACGTAGTCGTCAACGTCTGGTCCCGTCAATGGCGAAGGGCGTTTTCTCTCAACTTTGGCATGCTCGCTGAGGAAAAGGCAGGTAAAGGTTGTGGATAAAAGTCCGAAGAACCTCGCTACAATTGCCAAAATCTTTCCGCTGCCATTCAAAAATGGACTACTCCTCCACACCTCCTCCCGTCCATGCCAAACGGCGTTTTCTCTCAACTTTGGCATGCTCGGAGAGAAAAAAAGGCAGGTAAAGGTTGTGGATAAAAAAGTAAAAAATTGCCAAAATACTTTCTGGGCCCTCAAAAAAAGGCCTACTCCTCAACGCCTGCTCCCGTCCATGCCGAACCGCGTTTTCTATCAACTTTGGCATGCTCGGAGAGAGAAAAAAGGAAAAAAAGAAAAAAAAGGTCCAGTAAAGGTTGTGGATAAAAGTAACCGGCTTTGGAGAATTGCCTGAATCCTTCCGGCGCTGTGAAAAAAAAAGACCAAAAAAAAGACCTGGTCGTCAACGCCTGCTCCTGTCCATGCCAAACGGCGTTTTCCTCTCAACTTTGGCATGCTCGCTGAGGAAAAGGCAGGTAAAGGTTGTGGATAAAAAGTAAACGCGCTGTGGAGAATTGCCCAAATCGTTCAGGCGCCGTGAAAAAAAGAAAGACGTAGTCGTCAACGTCTGGTCCCGTCAATGGCGAAGGGCGTTTTCTCTCAACTTTGGCATGCTCGCTGAGGAAAAGGCAGGTAAAGGTTGTGGATAAAAGTCCGAAGAACCTCGCTACAATTGCCAAAATCTTTCCGCTGCCATTCAAAAATGGACTACTCCTCCACACCTCCTCCCGTCCATGCCAAACGGCGTTTTCTCTCAACTTTGGCATGCTCGGAGAGAAAAAAAGGCAGGTAAAGGTTGTGGATAAAAAAGTAAAAAATTGCCAAAATACTTTCTGGGCCCTCAAAAAAAGGCCTACTCCTCAACGCCTGCTCCCGTCCATGCCGAACCGCGTTTTCTATCAACTTTGGCATGCTCGGAGAGAGAAAAAAGGAAAAAAAGAAAAAAAAGGTCCAGTAAAGGTTGTGGATAAAAGTAACCGGCTTTGGAGAATTGCCTGAATCCTTCCGGCGCTGTGAAAAAAAAAGACCAAAAAAAAGACCTGGTCGTCAACGCCTGCTCCTGTCCATGCCAAACGGCGTTTTCCTCTCAACTTTGGCATGCTCGCTGAGGAAAAGGCAGGTAAAGGTTGTGGATAAAAAGTAAACGCGCTGTGGAGAATTGCCCAAATCGTTCAGGCGCCGTGAAAAAAAGAAAGACGTAGTCGTCAACGTCTGGTCCCGTCAATGGCGAAGGGCGTTTTCTCTCAACTTTGGCATGCTCGCTGAGGAAAAGGCAGGTAAAGGTTGTGGATAAAAGTCCGAAGAACCTCGCTACAATTGCCAAAATCTTTCCGCTGCCATTCAAAAATGGACTACTCCTCCACACCTCCTCCCGTCCATGCCAAACGGCGTTTTCTCTCAACTTTGGCATGCTCGGAGAGAAAAAAAGGCAGGTAAAGGTTGTGGATAAAAAAGTAAAAAATTGCCAAAATACTTTCTGGGCCCTCAAAAAAAGGCCTACTCCTCAACGCCTGCTCCCGTCCATGCCGAACCGCGTTTTCTATCAACTTTGGCATGCTCGGAGAGAGAAAAAAGGAAAAAAAGAAAAAAAAGGTCCAGTAAAGGTTGTGGATAAAAGTAACCGGCTTTGGAGAATTGCCTGAATCCTTCCGGCGCTGTGAAAAAAAAAGACCAAAAAAAAGACCTGGTCGTCAACGCCTGCTCCTGTCCATGCCAAACGGCGTTTTCCTCTCAACTTTGGCATGCTCGCTGAGGAAAAGGCAGGTAAAGGTTGTGGATAAAAAGTAAACGCGCTGTGGAGAATTGCCCAAATCGTTCAGGCGCCGTGAAAAAAAGAAAGACGTAGTCGTCAACGTCTGGTCCCGTCAATGGCGAAGGGCGTTTTCTCTCAACTTTGGCATGCTCGCTGAGGAAAAGGCAGGTAAAGGTTGTGGATAAAAGTCCGAAGAACCTCGCTACAATTGCCAAAATCTTTCCGCTGCCATTCAAAAATGGACTACTCCTCCACACCTCCTCCCGTCCATGCCAAACGGCGTTTTCTCTCAACTTTGGCATGCTCGGAGAGAAAAAAAGGCAGGTAAAGGTTGTGGATAAAAAAGTAAAAAATTGCCAAAATACTTTCTGGGCCCTCAAAAAAAGGCCTACTCCTCAACGCCTGCTCCCGTCCATGCCGAACCGCGTTTTCTATCAACTTTGGCATGCTCGGAGAGAGAAAAAAGGAAAAAAAGAAAAAAAAGGTCCAGTAAAGGTTGTGGATAAAAGTAACCGGCTTTGGAGAATTGCCTGAATCCTTCCGGCGCTGTGAAAAAAAAAGACCAAAAAAAAGACCTGGTCGTCAACGCCTGCTCCTGTCCATGCCAAACGGCGTTTTCCTCTCAACTTTGGCATGCTCGCTGAGGAAAAGGCAGGTAAAGGTTGTGGATAAAAAGTAAACGCGCTGTGGAGAATTGCCCAAATCGTTCAGGCGCCGTGAAAAAAAGAAAGACGTAGTCGTCAACGTCTGGTCCCGTCAATGGCGAAGGGCGTTTTCTCTCAACTTTGGCATGCTCGCTGAGGAAAAGGCAGGTAAAGGTTGTGGATAAAAGTCCGAAGAACCTCGCTACAATTGCCAAAATCTTTCCGCTGCCATTCAAAAATGGACTACTCCTCCACACCTCCTCCCGTCCATGCCAAACGGCGTTTTCTCTCAACTTTGGCATGCTCGGAGAGAAAAAAAGGCAGGTAAAGGTTGTGGATAAAAAAGTAAAAAATTGCCAAAATACTTTCTGGGCCCTCAAAAAAAGGCCTACTCCTCAACGCCTGCTCCCGTCCATGCCGAACCGCGTTTTCTATCAACTTTGGCATGCTCGGAGAGAGAAAAAAGGAAAAAAAGAAAAAAAAGGTCCAGTAAAGGTTGTGGATAAAAGTAACCGGCTTTGGAGAATTGCCTGAATCCTTCCGGCGCTGTGAAAAAAAAAGACCAAAAAAAAGACCTGGTCGTCAACGCCTGCTCCTGTCCATGCCAAACGGCGTTTTCCTCTCAACTTTGGCATGCTCGCTGAGGAAAAGGCAGGTAAAGGTTGTGGATAAAAAGTAAACGCGCTGTGGAGAATTGCCCAAATCGTTCAGGCGCCGTGAAAAAAAGAAAGACGTAGTCGTCAACGTCTGGTCCCGTCAATGGCGAAGGGCGTTTTCTCTCAACTTTGGCATGCTCGCTGAGGAAAAGGCAGGTAAAGGTTGTGGATAAAAGTCCGAAGAACCTCGCTACAATTGCCAAAATCTTTCCGCTGCCATTCAAAAATGGACTACTCCTCCACACCTCCTCCCGTCCATGCCAAACGGCGTTTTCTCTCAACTTTGGCATGCTCGGAGAGAAAAAAAGGCAGGTAAAGGTTGTGGATAAAAAAGTAAAAAATTGCCAAAATACTTTCTGGGCCCTCAAAAAAAGGCCTACTCCTCAACGCCTGCTCCCGTCCATGCCGAACCGCGTTTTCTATCAACTTTGGCATGCTCGGAGAGAGAAAAAAGGAAAAAAAGAAAAAAAAGGTCCAGTAAAGGTTGTGGATAAAAGTAACCGGCTTTGGAGAATTGCCTGAATCCTTCCGGCGCTGTGAAAAAAAAAGACCAAAAAAAAGACCTGGTCGTCAACGCCTGCTCCTGTCCATGCCAAACGGCGTTTTCCTCTCAACTTTGGCATGCTCGCTGAGGAAAAGGCAGGTAAAGGTTGTGGATAAAAAGTAAACGCGCTGTGGAGAATTGCCCAAATCGTTCAGGCGCCGTGAAAAAAAGAAAGACGTAGTCGTCAACGTCTGGTCCCGTCAATGGCGAAGGGCGTTTTCTCTCAACTTTGGCATGCTCGCTGAGGAAAAGGCAGGTAAAGGTTGTGGATAAAAGTCCGAAGAACCTCGCTACAATTGCCAAAATCTTTCCGCTGCCATTCAAAAATGGACTACTCCTCCACACCTCCTCCCGTCCATGCCAAACGGCGTTTTCTCTCAACTTTGGCATGCTCGGAGAGAAAAAAAGGCAGGTAAAGGTTGTGGATAAAAAAGTAAAAAATTGCCAAAATACTTTCTGGGCCCTCAAAAAAAGGCCTACTCCTCAACGCCTGCTCCCGTCCATGCCGAACCGCGTTTTCTATCAACTTTGGCATGCTCGGAGAGAGAAAAAAGGAAAAAAAGAAAAAAAAGGTCCAGTAAAGGTTGTGGATAAAAGTAACCGGCTTTGGAGAATTGCCTGAATCCTTCCGGCGCTGTGAAAAAAAAAGACCAAAAAAAAGACCTGGTCGTCAACGCCTGCTCCTGTCCATGCCAAACGGCGTTTTCCTCTCAACTTTGGCATGCTCGCTGAGGAAAAGGCAGGTAAAGGTTGTGGATAAAAAGTAAACGCGCTGTGGAGAATTGCCCAAATCGTTCAGGCGCCGTGAAAAAAAGAAAGACGTAGTCGTCAACGTCTGGTCCCGTCAATGGCGAAGGGCGTTTTCTCTCAACTTTGGCATGCTCGCTGAGGAAAAGGCAGGTAAAGGTTGTGGATAAAAGTCCGAAGAACCTCGCTACAATTGCCAAAATCTTTCCGCTGCCATTCAAAAATGGACTACTCCTCCACACCTCCTCCCGTCCATGCCAAACGGCGTTTTCTCTCAACTTTGGCATGCTCGGAGAGAAAAAAAGGCAGGTAAAGGTTGTGGATAAAAAAGTAAAAAATTGCCAAAATACTTTCTGGGCCCTCAAAAAAAGGCCTACTCCTCAACGCCTGCTCCCGTCCATGCCGAACCGCGTTTTCTATCAACTTTGGCATGCTCGGAGAGAGAAAAAAGGAAAAAAAGAAAAAAAAGGTCCAGTAAAGGTTGTGGATAAAAGTAACCGGCTTTGGAGAATTGCCTGAATCCTTCCGGCGCTGTGAAAAAAAAAGACCAAAAAAAAGACCTGGTCGTCAACGCCTGCTCCTGTCCATGCCAAACGGCGTTTTCCTCTCAACTTTGGCATGCTCGCTGAGGAAAAGGCAGGTAAAGGTTGTGGATAAAAAGTAAACGCGCTGTGGAGAATTGCCCAAATCGTTCAGGCGCCGTGAAAAAAAGAAAGACGTAGTCGTCAACGTCTGGTCCCGTCAATGGCGAAGGGCGTTTTCTCTCAACTTTGGCATGCTCGCTGAGGAAAAGGCAGGTAAAGGTTGTGGATAAAAGTCCGAAGAACCTCGCTACAATTGCCAAAATCTTTCCGCTGCCATTCAAAAATGGACTACTCCTCCACACCTCCTCCCGTCCATGCCAAACGGCGTTTTCTCTCAACTTTGGCATGCTCGGAGAGAAAAAAAGGCAGGTAAAGGTTGTGGATAAAAAAGTAAAAAATTGCCAAAATACTTTCTGGGCCCTCAAAAAAAGGCCTACTCCTCAACGCCTGCTCCCGTCCATGCCGAACCGCGTTTTCTATCAACTTTGGCATGCTCGGAGAGAGAAAAAAGGAAAAAAAGAAAAAAAAGGTCCAGTAAAGGTTGTGGATAAAAGTAACCGGCTTTGGAGAATTGCCTGAATCCTTCCGGCGCTGTGAAAAAAAAAGACCAAAAAAAAGACCTGGTCGTCAACGCCTGCTCCTGTCCATGCCAAACGGCGTTTTCCTCTCAACTTTGGCATGCTCGCTGAGGAAAAGGCAGGTAAAGGTTGTGGATAAAAAGTAAACGCGCTGTGGAGAATTGCCCAAATCGTTCAGGCGCCGTGAAAAAAAGAAAGACGTAGTCGTCAACGTCTGGTCCCGTCAATGGCGAAGGGCGTTTTCTCTCAACTTTGGCATGCTCGCTGAGGAAAAGGCAGGTAAAGGTTGTGGATAAAAGTCCGAAGAACCTCGCTACAATTGCCAAAATCTTTCCGCTGCCATTCAAAAATGGACTACTCCTCCACACCTCCTCCCGTCCATGCCAAACGGCGTTTTCTCTCAACTTTGGCATGCTCGGAGAGAAAAAAAGGCAGGTAAAGGTTGTGGATAAAAAAGTAAAAAATTGCCAAAATACTTTCTGGGCCCTCAAAAAAAGGCCTACTCCTCAACGCCTGCTCCCGTCCATGCCGAACCGCGTTTTCTATCAACTTTGGCATGCTCGGAGAGAGAAAAAAGGAAAAAAAGAAAAAAAAGGTCCAGTAAAGGTTGTGGATAAAAGTAACCGGCTTTGGAGAATTGCCTGAATCCTTCCGGCGCTGTGAAAAAAAAAGACCAAAAAAAAGACCTGGTCGTCAACGCCTGCTCCTGTCCATGCCAAACGGCGTTTTCCTCTCAACTTTGGCATGCTCGCTGAGGAAAAGGCAGGTAAAGGTTGTGGATAAAAAGTAAACGCGCTGTGGAGAATTGCCCAAATCGTTCAGGCGCCGTGAAAAAAAGAAAGACGTAGTCGTCAACGTCTGGTCCCGTCAATGGCGAAGGGCGTTTTCTCTCAACTTTGGCATGCTCGCTGAGGAAAAGGCAGGTAAAGGTTGTGGATAAAAGTCCGAAGAACCTCGCTACAATTGCCAAAATCTTTCCGCTGCCATTCAAAAATGGACTACTCCTCCACACCTCCTCCCGTCCATGCCAAACGGCGTTTTCTCTCAACTTTGGCATGCTCGGAGAGAAAAAAAGGCAGGTAAAGGTTGTGGATAAAAAAGTAAAAAATTGCCAAAATACTTTCTGGGCCCTCAAAAAAAGGCCTACTCCTCAACGCCTGCTCCCGTCCATGCCGAACCGCGTTTTCTATCAACTTTGGCATGCTCGGAGAGAGAAAAAAGGAAAAAAAGAAAAAAAAGGTCCAGTAAAGGTTGTGGATAAAAGTAACCGGCTTTGGAGAATTGCCTGAATCCTTCCGGCGCTGTGAAAAAAAAAGACCAAAAAAAAGACCTGGTCGTCAACGCCTGCTCCTGTCCATGCCAAACGGCGTTTTCCTCTCAACTTTGGCATGCTCGCTGAGGAAAAGGCAGGTAAAGGTTGTGGATAAAAAGTAAACGCGCTGTGGAGAATTGCCCAAATCGTTCAGGCGCCGTGAAAAAAAGAAAGACGTAGTCGTCAACGTCTGGTCCCGTCAATGGCGAAGGGCGTTTTCTCTCAACTTTGGCATGCTCGCTGAGGAAAAGGCAGGTAAAGGTTGTGGATAAAAGTCCGAAGAACCTCGCTACAATTGCCAAAATCTTTCCGCTGCCATTCAAAAATGGACTACTCCTCCACACCTCCTCCCGTCCATGCCAAACGGCGTTTTCTCTCAACTTTGGCATGCTCGGAGAGAAAAAAAGGCAGGTAAAGGTTGTGGATAAAAAAGTAAAAAATTGCCAAAATACTTTCTGGGCCCTCAAAAAAAGGCCTACTCCTCAACGCCTGCTCCCGTCCATGCCGAACCGCGTTTTCTATCAACTTTGGCATGCTCGGAGAGAGAAAAAAGGAAAAAAAGAAAAAAAAGGTCCAGTAAAGGTTGTGGATAAAAGTAACCGGCTTTGGAGAATTGCCTGAATCCTTCCGGCGCTGTGAAAAAAAAAGACCAAAAAAAAGACCTGGTCGTCAACGCCTGCTCCTGTCCATGCCAAACGGCGTTTTCCTCTCAACTTTGGCATGCTCGCTGAGGAAAAGGCAGGTAAAGGTTGTGGATAAAAAGTAAACGCGCTGTGGAGAATTGCCCAAATCGTTCAGGCGCCGTGAAAAAAAGAAAGACGTAGTCGTCAACGTCTGGTCCCGTCAATGGCGAAGGGCGTTTTCTCTCAACTTTGGCATGCTCGCTGAGGAAAAGGCAGGTAAAGGTTGTGGATAAAAGTCCGAAGAACCTCGCTACAATTGCCAAAATCTTTCCGCTGCCATTCAAAAATGGACTACTCCTCCACACCTCCTCCCGTCCATGCCAAACGGCGTTTTCTCTCAACTTTGGCATGCTCGGAGAGAAAAAAAGGCAGGTAAAGGTTGTGGATAAAAAAGTAAAAAATTGCCAAAATACTTTCTGGGCCCTCAAAAAAAGGCCTACTCCTCAACGCCTGCTCCCGTCCATGCCGAACCGCGTTTTCTATCAACTTTGGCATGCTCGGAGAGAGAAAAAAGGAAAAAAAGAAAAAAAAGGTCCAGTAAAGGTTGTGGATAAAAGTAACCGGCTTTGGAGAATTGCCTGAATCCTTCCGGCGCTGTGAAAAAAAAAGACCAAAAAAAAGACCTGGTCGTCAACGCCTGCTCCTGTCCATGCCAAACGGCGTTTTCCTCTCAACTTTGGCATGCTCGCTGAGGAAAAGGCAGGTAAAGGTTGTGGATAAAAAGTAAACGCGCTGTGGAGAATTGCCCAAATCGTTCAGGCGCCGTGAAAAAAAGAAAGACGTAGTCGTCAACGTCTGGTCCCGTCAATGGCGAAGGGCGTTTTCTCTCAACTTTGGCATGCTCGCTGAGGAAAAGGCAGGTAAAGGTTGTGGATAAAAGTCCGAAGAACCTCGCTACAATTGCCAAAATCTTTCCGCTGCCATTCAAAAATGGACTACTCCTCCACACCTCCTCCCGTCCATGCCAAACGGCGTTTTCTCTCAACTTTGGCATGCTCGGAGAGAAAAAAAGGCAGGTAAAGGTTGTGGATAAAAAAGTAAAAAATTGCCAAAATACTTTCTGGGCCCTCAAAAAAAGGCCTACTCCTCAACGCCTGCTCCCGTCCATGCCGAACCGCGTTTTCTATCAACTTTGGCATGCTCGGAGAGAGAAAAAAGGAAAAAAAGAAAAAAAAGGTCCAGTAAAGGTTGTGGATAAAAGTAACCGGCTTTGGAGAATTGCCTGAATCCTTCCGGCGCTGTGAAAAAAAAAGACCAAAAAAAAGACCTGGTCGTCAACGCCTGCTCCTGTCCATGCCAAACGGCGTTTTCCTCTCAACTTTGGCATGCTCGCTGAGGAAAAGGCAGGTAAAGGTTGTGGATAAAAAGTAAACGCGCTGTGGAGAATTGCCCAAATCGTTCAGGCGCCGTGAAAAAAAGAAAGACGTAGTCGTCAACGTCTGGTCCCGTCAATGGCGAAGGGCGTTTTCTCTCAACTTTGGCATGCTCGCTGAGGAAAAGGCAGGTAAAGGTTGTGGATAAAAGTCCGAAGAACCTCGCTACAATTGCCAAAATCTTTCCGCTGCCATTCAAAAATGGACTACTCCTCCACACCTCCTCCCGTCCATGCCAAACGGCGTTTTCTCTCAACTTTGGCATGCTCGGAGAGAAAAAAAGGCAGGTAAAGGTTGTGGATAAAAAAGTAAAAAATTGCCAAAATACTTTCTGGGCCCTCAAAAAAAGGCCTACTCCTCAACGCCTGCTCCCGTCCATGCCGAACCGCGTTTTCTATCAACTTTGGCATGCTCGGAGAGAGAAAAAAGGAAAAAAAGAAAAAAAAGGTCCAGTAAAGGTTGTGGATAAAAGTAACCGGCTTTGGAGAATTGCCTGAATCCTTCCGGCGCTGTGAAAAAAAAAGACCAAAAAAAAGACCTGGTCGTCAACGCCTGCTCCTGTCCATGCCAAACGGCGTTTTCCTCTCAACTTTGGCATGCTCGCTGAGGAAAAGGCAGGTAAAGGTTGTGGATAAAAAGTAAACGCGCTGTGGAGAATTGCCCAAATCGTTCAGGCGCCGTGAAAAAAAGAAAGACGTAGTCGTCAACGTCTGGTCCCGTCAATGGCGAAGGGCGTTTTCTCTCAACTTTGGCATGCTCGCTGAGGAAAAGGCAGGTAAAGGTTGTGGATAAAAGTCCGAAGAACCTCGCTACAATTGCCAAAATCTTTCCGCTGCCATTCAAAAATGGACTACTCCTCCACACCTCCTCCCGTCCATGCCAAACGGCGTTTTCTCTCAACTTTGGCATGCTCGGAGAGAAAAAAAGGCAGGTAAAGGTTGTGGATAAAAAAGTAAAAAATTGCCAAAATACTTTCTGGGCCCTCAAAAAAAGGCCTACTCCTCAACGCCTGCTCCCGTCCATGCCGAACCGCGTTTTCTATCAACTTTGGCATGCTCGGAGAGAGAAAAAAGGAAAAAAAGAAAAAAAAGGTCCAGTAAAGGTTGTGGATAAAAGTAACCGGCTTTGGAGAATTGCCTGAATCCTTCCGGCGCTGTGAAAAAAAAAGACCAAAAAAAAGACCTGGTCGTCAACGCCTGCTCCTGTCCATGCCAAACGGCGTTTTCCTCTCAACTTTGGCATGCTCGCTGAGGAAAAGGCAGGTAAAGGTTGTGGATAAAAAGTAAACGCGCTGTGGAGAATTGCCCAAATCGTTCAGGCGCCGTGAAAAAAAGAAAGACGTAGTCGTCAACGTCTGGTCCCGTCAATGGCGAAGGGCGTTTTCTCTCAACTTTGGCATGCTCGCTGAGGAAAAGGCAGGTAAAGGTTGTGGATAAAAGTCCGAAGAACCTCGCTACAATTGCCAAAATCTTTCCGCTGCCATTCAAAAATGGACTACTCCTCCACACCTCCTCCCGTCCATGCCAAACGGCGTTTTCTCTCAACTTTGGCATGCTCGGAGAGAAAAAAAGGCAGGTAAAGGTTGTGGATAAAAAAGTAAAAAATTGCCAAAATACTTTCTGGGCCCTCAAAAAAAGGCCTACTCCTCAACGCCTGCTCCCGTCCATGCCGAACCGCGTTTTCTATCAACTTTGGCATGCTCGGAGAGAGAAAAAAGGAAAAAAAGAAAAAAAAGGTCCAGTAAAGGTTGTGGATAAAAGTAACCGGCTTTGGAGAATTGCCTGAATCCTTCCGGCGCTGTGAAAAAAAAAGACCAAAAAAAAGACCTGGTCGTCAACGCCTGCTCCTGTCCATGCCAAACGGCGTTTTCCTCTCAACTTTGGCATGCTCGCTGAGGAAAAGGCAGGTAAAGGTTGTGGATAAAAAGTAAACGCGCTGTGGAGAATTGCCCAAATCGTTCAGGCGCCGTGAAAAAAAGAAAGACGTAGTCGTCAACGTCTGGTCCCGTCAATGGCGAAGGGCGTTTTCTCTCAACTTTGGCATGCTCGCTGAGGAAAAGGCAGGTAAAGGTTGTGGATAAAAGTCCGAAGAACCTCGCTACAATTGCCAAAATCTTTCCGCTGCCATTAAAAAATGGACTACTCCTCCACACCTCCTCCCGTCCATGCCAAACGGCGTTTTCTCTCAACTTTGGCATGCTCGGAGAGAAAAAAAGGCAGGTAAAGGTTGTGGATAAAAAAGTAAAAAATTGCCAAAATACTTTCTGGGCCCTCAAAAAAAGGCCTACTCCTCAACGCCTGCTCCCGTCCATGCCGAACCGCGTTTTCTATCAACTTTGGCATGCTCGGAGAGAGAAAAAAGGAAAAAAAGAAAAAAAAGGTCCAGTAAAGGTTGTGGATAAAAGTAACCGGCTTTGGAGAATTGCCTGAATCCTTCCGGCGCTGTGAAAAAAAAAGACCAAAAAAAAGACCTGGTCGTCAACGCCTGCTCCTGTCCATGCCAAACGGCGTTTTCCTCTCAACTTTGGCATGCTCGCTGAGGAAAAGGCAGGTAAAGGTTGTGGATAAAAAGTAAACGCGCTGTGGAGAATTGCCCAAATCGTTCAGGCGCCGTGAAAAAAAGAAAGACGTAGTCGTCAACGTCTGGTCCCGTCAATGGCGAAGGGCGTTTTCTCTCAACTTTGGCATGCTCGCTGAGGAAAAGGCAGGTAAAGGTTGTGGATAAAAGTCCGAAGAACCTCGCTACAATTGCCAAAATCTTTCCGCTGCCATTCAAAAATGGACTACTCCTCCACACCTCCTCCCGTCCATGCCAAACGGCGTTTTCTCTCAACTTTGGCATGCTCGGAGAGAAAAAAAGGCAGGTAAAGGTTGTGGATAAAAAAGTAAAAAATTGCCAAAATACTTTCTGGGCCCTCAAAAAAAGGCCTACTCCTCAACGCCTGCTCCCGTCCATGCCGAACCGCGTTTTCTATCAACTTTGGCATGCTCGGAGAGAGAAAAAAGGAAAAAAAGAAAAAAAAGGTCCAGTAAAGGTTGTGGATAAAAGTAACCGGCTTTGGAGAATTGCCTGAATCCTTCCGGCGCTGTGAAAAAAAAAGACCAAAAAAAAGACCTGGTCGTCAACGCCTGCTCCTGTCCATGCCAAACGGCGTTTTCCTCTCAACTTTGGCATGCTCGCTGAGGAAAAGGCAGGTAAAGGTTGTGGATAAAAAGTAAACGCGCTGTGGAGAATTGCCCAAATCGTTCAGGCGCCGTGAAAAAAAGAAAGACGTAGTCGTCAACGTCTGGTCCCGTCAATGGCGAAGGGCGTTTTCTCTCAACTTTGGCATGCTCGCTGAGGAAAAGGCAGGTAAAGGTTGTGGATAAAAGTCCGAAGAACCTCGCTACAATTGCCAAAATCTTTCCGCTGCCATTCAAAAATGGACTACTCCTCCACACCTCCTCCCGTCCATGCCAAACGGCGTTTTCTCTCAACTTTGGCATGCTCGGAGAGAAAAAAAGGCAGGTAAAGGTTGTGGATAAAAAAGTAAAAAATTGCCAAAATACTTTCTGGGCCCTCAAAAAAAGGCCTACTCCTCAACGCCTGCTCCCGTCCATGCCGAACCGCGTTTTCTATCAACTTTGGCATGCTCGGAGAGAGAAAAAAGGAAAAAAAGAAAAAAAAGGTCCAGTAAAGGTTGTGGATAAAAGTAACCGGCTTTGGAGAATTGCCTGAATCCTTCCGGCGCTGTGAAAAAAAAAGACCAAAAAAAAGACCTGGTCGTCAACGCCTGCTCCTGTCCATGCCAAACGGCGTTTTCCTCTCAACTTTGGCATGCTCGCTGAGGAAAAGGCAGGTAAAGGTTGTGGATAAAAAGTAAACGCGCTGTGGAGAATTGCCCAAATCGTTCAGGCGCCGTGAAAAAAAGAAAGACGTAGTCGTCAACGTCTGGTCCCGTCAATGGCGAAGGGCGTTTTCTCTCAACTTTGGCATGCTCGCTGAGGAAAAGGCAGGTAAAGGTTGTGGATAAAAGTCCGAAGAACCTCGCTACAATTGCCAAAATCTTTCCGCTGCCATTCAAAAATGGACTACTCCTCCACACCTCCTCCCGTCCATGCCAAACGGCGTTTTCTCTCAACTTTGGCATGCTCGGAGAGAAAAAAAGGCAGGTAAAGGTTGTGGATAAAAAAGTAAAAAATTGCCAAAATACTTTCTGGGCCCTCAAAAAAAGGCCTACTCCTCAACGCCTGCTCCCGTCCATGCCGAACCGCGTTTTCTATCAACTTTGGCATGCTCGGAGAGAGAAAAAAGGAAAAAAAGAAAAAAAAGGTCCAGTAAAGGTTGTGGATAAAAGTAACCGGCTTTGGAGAATTGCCTGAATCCTTCCGGCGCTGTGAAAAAAAAAGACCAAAAAAAAGACCTGGTCGTCAACGCCTGCTCCTGTCCATGCCAAACGGCGTTTTCCTCTCAACTTTGGCATGCTCGCTGAGGAAAAGGCAGGTAAAGGTTGTGGATAAAAAGTAAACGCGCTGTGGAGAATTGCCCAAATCGTTCAGGCGCCGTGAAAAAAAGAAAGACGTAGTCGTCAACGTCTGGTCCCGTCAATGGCGAAGGGCGTTTTCTCTCAACTTTGGCATGCTCGCTGAGGAAAAGGCAGGTAAAGGTTGTGGATAAAAGTCCGAAGAACCTCGCTACAATTGCCAAAATCTTTCCGCTGCCATTCAAAAATGGACTACTCCTCCACACCTCCTCCCGTCCATGCCAAACGGCGTTTTCTCTCAACTTTGGCATGCTCGGAGAGAAAAAAAGGCAGGTAAAGGTTGTGGATAAAAAAGTAAAAAATTGCCAAAATACTTTCTGGGCCCTCAAAAAAAGGCCTACTCCTCAACGCCTGCTCCCGTCCATGCCGAACCGCGTTTTCTATCAACTTTGGCATGCTCGGAGAGAGAAAAAAGGAAAAAAAGAAAAAAAAGGTCCAGTAAAGGTTGTGGATAAAAGTAACCGGCTTTGGAGAATTGCCTGAATCCTTCCGGCGCTGTGAAAAAAAAAGACCAAAAAAAAGACCTGGTCGTCAACGCCTGCTCCTGTCCATGCCAAACGGCGTTTTCCTCTCAACTTTGGCATGCTCGCTGAGGAAAAGGCAGGTAAAGGTTGTGGATAAAAAGTAAACGCGCTGTGGAGAATTGCCCAAATCGTTCAGGCGCCGTGAAAAAAAGAAAGACGTAGTCGTCAACGTCTGGTCCCGTCAATGGCGAAGGGCGTTTTCTCTCAACTTTGGCATGCTCGCTGAGGAAAAGGCAGGTAAAGGTTGTGGATAAAAGTCCGAAGAACCTCGCTACAATTGCCAAAATCTTTCCGCTGCCATTCAAAAATGGACTACTCCTCCACACCTCCTCCCGTCCATGCCAAACGGCGTTTTCTCTCAACTTTGGCATGCTCGGAGAGAAAAAAAGGCAGGTAAAGGTTGTGGATAAAAAAGTAAAAAATTGCCAAAATACTTTCTGGGCCCTCAAAAAAAGGCCTACTCCTCAACGCCTGCTCCCGTCCATGCCGAACCGCGTTTTCTATCAACTTTGGCATGCTCGGAGAGAGAAAAAAGGAAAAAAAGAAAAAAAAGGTCCAGTAAAGGTTGTGGATAAAAGTAACCGGCTTTGGAGAATTGCCTGAATCCTTCCGGCGCTGTGAAAAAAAAAGACCAAAAAAAAGACCTGGTCGTCAACGCCTGCTCCTGTCCATGCCAAACGGCGTTTTCCTCTCAACTTTGGCATGCTCGCTGAGGAAAAGGCAGGTAAAGGTTGTGGATAAAAAGTAAACGCGCTGTGGAGAATTGCCCAAATCGTTCAGGCGCCGTGAAAAAAAGAAAGACGTAGTCGTCAACGTCTGGTCCCGTCAATGGCGAAGGGCGTTTTCTCTCAACTTTGGCATGCTCGCTGAGGAAAAGGCAGGTAAAGGTTGTGGATAAAAGTCCGAAGAACCTCGCTACAATTGCCAAAATCTTTCCGCTGCCATTAAAAAATGGACTACTCCTCCACACCTCCTCCCGTCCATGCCAAACGGCGTTTTCTCTCAACTTTGGCATGCTCGGAGAGAAAAAAAGGCAGGTAAAGGTTGTGGATAAAAAAGTAAAAAATTGCCAAAATACTTTCTGGGCCCTCAAAAAAAGGCCTACTCCTCAACGCCTGCTCCCGTCCATGCCGAACCGCGTTTTCTATCAACTTTGGCATGCTCGGAGAGAGAAAAAAGGAAAAAAAGAAAAAAAAGGTCCAGTAAAGGTTGTGGATAAAAGTAACCGGCTTTGGAGAATTGCCTGAATCCTTCCGGCGCTGTGAAAAAAAAAGACCAAAAAAAAGACCTGGTCGTCAACGCCTGCTCCTGTCCATGCCAAACGGCGTTTTCCTCTCAACTTTGGCATGCTCGCTGAGGAAAAGGCAGGTAAAGGTTGTGGATAAAAAGTAAACGCGCTGTGGAGAATTGCCCAAATCGTTCAGGCGCCGTGAAAAAAAGAAAGACGTAGTCGTCAACGTCTGGTCCCGTCAATGGCGAAGGGCGTTTTCTCTCAACTTTGGCATGCTCGCTGAGGAAAAGGCAGGTAAAGGTTGTGGATAAAAGTCCGAAGAACCTCGCTACAATTGCCAAAATCTTTCCGCTGCCATTCAAAATGGACTACTCCTCCACACCTCCTCCCGTCCATGCCAAACGGCGTTTTCTCTCAACTTTGGCATGCTCGGAGAGAAAAAAAGGCAGGTAAAGGTTGTGGATAAAAAAGTAAAAAATTGCCAAAATACTTTCTGGGCCCTCAAAAAAAGGCCTACTCCTCAACGCCTGCTCCCGTCCATGCCGAACCGCGTTTTCTATCAACTTTGGCATGCTCGGAGAGAGAAAAAAGGAAAAAAAGAAAAAAAAGGTCCAGTAAAGGTTGTGGATAAAAGTAACCGGCTTTGGAGAATTGCCTGAATCCTTCCGGCGCTGTGAAAAAAAAAGACCAAAAAAAAGACCTGGTCGTCAACGCCTGCTCCTGTCCATGCCAAACGGCGTTTTCCTCTCAACTTTGGCATGCTCGCTGAGGAAAAGGCAGGTAAAGGTTGTGGATAAAAAGTAAACGCGCTGTGGAGAATTGCCCAAATCGTTCAGGCGCCGTGAAAAAAAGAAAGACGTAGTCGTCAACGTCTGGTCCCGTCAATGGCGAAGGGCGTTTTCTCTCAACTTTGGCATGCTCGCTGAGGAAAAGGCAGGTAAAGGTTGTGGATAAAAGTCCGAAGAACCTCGCTACAATTGCCAAAATCTTTCCGCTGCCATTCAAAAATGGACTACTCCTCCACACCTCCTCCCGTCCATGCCAAACGGCGTTTTCTCTCAACTTTGGCATGCTCGGAGAGAAAAAAAGGCAGGTAAAGGTTGTGGATAAAAAAGTAAAAAATTGCCAAAATACTTTCTGGGCCCTCAAAAAAAGGCCTACTCCTCAACGCCTGCTCCCGTCCATGCCGAACCGCGTTTTCTATCAACTTTGGCATGCTCGGAGAGAGAAAAAAGGAAAAAAAGAAAAAAAAGGTCCAGTAAAGGTTGTGGATAAAAGTAACCGGCTTTGGAGAATTGCCTGAATCCTTCCGGCGCTGTGAAAAAAAAAGACCAAAAAAAAGACCTGGTCGTCAACGCCTGCTCCTGTCCATGCCAAACGGCGTTTTCCTCTCAACTTTGGCATGCTCGCTGAGGAAAAGGCAGGTAAAGGTTGTGGATAAAAAGTAAACGCGCTGTGGAGAATTGCCCAAATCGTTCAGGCGCCGTGAAAAAAAGAAAGACGTAGTCGTCAACGTCTGGTCCCGTCAATGGCGAAGGGCGTTTTCTCTCAACTTTGGCATGCTCGCTGAGGAAAAGGCAGGTAAAGGTTGTGGATAAAAGTCCGAAGAACCTCGCTACAATTGCCAAAATCTTTCCGCTGCCATTCAAAAATGGACTACTCCTCCACACCTCCTCCCGTCCATGCCAAACGGCGTTTTCTCTCAACTTTGGCATGCTCGGAGAGAAAAAAAGGCAGGTAAAGGTTGTGGATAAAAAAGTAAAAAATTGCCAAAATACTTTCTGGGCCCTCAAAAAAAGGCCTACTCCTCAACGCCTGCTCCCGTCCATGCCGAACCGCGTTTTCTATCAACTTTGGCATGCTCGGAGAGAGAAAAAAGGAAAAAAAGAAAAAAAAGGTCCAGTAAAGGTTGTGGATAAAAGTAACCGGCTTTGGAGAATTGCCTGAATCCTTCCGGCGCTGTGAAAAAAAAAGACCAAAAAAAAGACCTGGTCGTCAACGCCTGCTCCTGTCCATGCCAAACGGCGTTTTCCTCTCAACTTTGGCATGCTCGCTGAGGAAAAGGCAGGTAAAGGTTGTGGATAAAAAGTAAACGCGCTGTGGAGAATTGCCCAAATCGTTCAGGCGCCGTGAAAAAAAGAAAGACGTAGTCGTCAACGTCTGGTCCCGTCAATGGCGAAGGGCGTTTTCTCTCAACTTTGGCATGCTCGCTGAGGAAAAGGCAGGTAAAGGTTGTGGATAAAAGTCCGAAGAACCTCGCTACAATTGCCAAAATCTTTCCGCTGCCATTCAAAAATGGACTACTCCTCCACACCTCCTCCCGTCCATGCCAAACGGCGTTTTCTCTCAACTTTGGCATGCTCGGAGAGAAAAAAAGGCAGGTAAAGGTTGTGGATAAAAAAAAAAATTGCCAAAATACTTTCTGGGCCCTCAAAAAAAGGCCTACTCCTCAACGCCTGCTCCCGTCCATGCCGAACCGCGTTTTCTATCAACTTTGGCATGCTCGGAGAGAGAAAAAAGGAAAAAAAGAAAAAAAAGGTCCAGTAAAGGTTGTGGATAAAAGTAACCGGCTTTGGAGAATTGCCTGAATCCTTCCGGCGCTGTGAAAAAAAAAGACCAAAAAAAAGACCTGGTCGTCAACGCCTGCTCCTGTCCATGCCAAACGGCGTTTTCCTCTCAACTTTGGCATGCTCGCTGAGGAAAAGGCAGGTAAAGGTTGTGGATAAAAAGTAAACGCGCTGTGGAGAATTGCCCAAATCGTTCAGGCGCCGTGAAAAAAAGAAAGACGTAGTCGTCAACGTCTGGTCCCGTCAATGGCGAAGGGCGTTTTCTCTCAACTTTGGCATGCTCGCTGAGGAAAAGGCAGGTAAAGGTTGTGGATAAAAGTCCGAAGAACCTCGCTACAATTGCCAAAATCTTTCCGCTGCCATTCAAAAATGGACTACTCCTCCACACCTCCTCCCGTCCATGCCAAACGGCGTTTTCTCTCAACTTTGGCATGCTCGGAGAGAAAAAAAGGCAGGTAAAGGTTGTGGATAAAAAAGTAAAAAATTGCCAAAATACTTTCTGGGCCCTCAAAAAAAGGCCTACTCCTCAACGCCTGCTCCCGTCCATGCCGAACCGCGTTTTCTATCAACTTTGGCATGCTCGGATGAGAGAAAAAAGGAAAAAAAGAAAAAAAAGGTCCAGTAAAGGTTGTGGATAAAAGTAACCGGCTTTGGAGAATTGCCTGAATCCTTCCGGCGCTGTGAAAAAAAAAGACCAAAAAAAAGACCTGGTCGTCAACGCCTGCTCCTGTCCATGCCAAACGGCGTTTTCCTCTCAACTTTGGCATGCTCGCTGAGGAAAAGGCAGGTAAAGGTTGTGGATAAAAAGTAAACGCGCTGTGGAGAATTGCCCAAATCGTTCAGGCGCCGTGAAAAAAAGAAAGACGTAGTCGTCAACGTCTGGTCCCGTCAATGGCGAAGGGCGTTTTCTCTCAACTTTGGCATGCTCGCTGAGGAAAAGGCAGGTAAAGGTTGTGGATAAAAGTCCGAAGAACCTCGCTACAATTGCCAAAATCTTTCCGCTGCCATTCAAAAATGGACTACTCCTCCACACCTCCTCCCGTCCATGCCAAACGGCGTTTTCTCTCAACTTTGGCATGCTCGGAGAGAAAAAAAGGCAGGTAAAGGTTGTGGATAAAACTCCAAAACCTCGCTACAATTGCCAAAATACTTTCTGGGCCCTCAAAAAAAGGCCTACTCCTCAACGCCTGGTCCCCAGGCACGTGCTGGGGGGCCTCAACTCAGGCTCTGCCCAATGTGGATCAAGGTCCACCTTCGCAGCGCCTTATGCGACACCCTGGTTGTGGGGGACGCGGCGTGGCGTGGCGGATCGCTCCGGTCGGCGCACAGCCGGCAACGGTCGACCCGTCCGCCTGGCTTTACTGCCCCCGCGCTTCTGTCTTTTGCACTGGCAAGCTAGCGACCGCTCGGCGTGCGAGGCCCGAGTCGGGGGACGGGAGTCTCGGGAGCCCACCAGCTCCCCGCAGGCTACCCGCCCGGCTGCCGAGCTTCCCGCCTGCGCGTCCAAGTGTGAACGCGCACGGCCGCCTCGCCGGGCTTCCTTTGCCGGGGCTCGGCTTGTCGGCCGGCGTCTCACGGTCCGTAGAAGGTTCGGTGCGTTCGCTGACGACGGGTCGAGAGAAGCGTTTTCTCTCCTCCCTCACTGACGGTCGTTGGTGCTCCCCAGCCCCTTCGGCGTCCCAAAGCGTAACGCCTGCTTCATCTCGTCAAGGGCGCGCCCGTCTCTAACCGGGCGTCGTCCGGCACGTGGAAACGGGCGGGAGACGGTGTCGAGGAGGAAGAAAGGGTGGGGTCCGGTCCGGTCCGGTCTGGTCTCCTCCTCCTTCTTCTTCTTGGCGCGCCTCCCGCCGAGACCGATGGATTCGTTGCACTCTCAGGCCCTGAATCTGTTGTCCGGTGGTTTCAGTTGATAGTGCTGCCGCGGACCGCCCACGGAAAGAGCTCAGCCCTCGTTTCTGTGAGCAGCGGTCCCAACTGGCGCTGCAACCGTCTCCCGGGGCACGCAGAATACGGGTTGCATTCTGGTTGATCCTGCCAGTAGTCATATGCTTGTCTCAAAGATTAAGCCATGCATGTCTAAGTTCACACCCTCGTACGGTGAAACCGCGAATGGCTCATTAAATCAGTCGAGGTTCCTTAGATGATCCAAATTTACTTGGATAACTGTGGTAATTCTAGAGCTAATACATGCCGACCAGCTCCGACCCCTCGGGAAAGAGCGCTTTTATTAGTTCAAAGCCAGTCGGGTTCTGCCCGTCCTTTGGTGACTCTGGATAACTTTGTGCCGATCGCATGGCCTCGAGCCGGCGACGCATCTTTCAAATGTCTGCCCTATCAAATGACGATGGTACGTGATCTGCCTACCATGTTAGCAACGGGTAGCGGGGAATCAGGGTTCGATTCCGGAGAGGGAGCATGAGAAACGGCTACCACATCCAAGGAAGGCAGCAGGCGCGCAACTTACCCACTCCTGGCACGGGGAGGTAGTGACGAAAAATAACAATACGGAACTCTTTTGAGGCTCCGTAATTGGAATGAGTACACTTTAAACCCTTTAACGAGGATCTATTGGAGGGCAAGTCTGGTGCCAGCAGCCGCGGTAATTCCAGCTCCAATAGCGTATACTAAAGTTGTTGCGATTAAAAAGCTCGTAGTTGGATCTCAGGCATGGGCGCACGGTCCGCCTCGCGGCGGTCACTGTGTGTTTTGTTTCCCATCCTACGCTTCCCGGTTGTTCAGCCCATGGTGCTCTTCATTGAGCGTTTTGGGTGGCCGGAACGTTTACTTTGAAGAAATTAGAGTGTTCAAAGCAGGCACGTTGCCTGAATAATGGTGCATGGAATAATGGAATAGGACCTCGGTTCTATTTTGCTGGTTTTCGGAACACGAGGTAATGATTAAGAGGGACAGACGGGGGCATCCGTATTGCGGTGTTAGAGGTGAAATTCTTGGATCATCGCAAGACGAACAACTGCGAAAGCATTTGCCAAGCATGTTTTCATTAGTCAAGAACGAAAGTCAGAGGTTCGAAGACGATCAGATACCGTCGTAGTTCTGACCATAAACGATGCCAACTAGCGATTCGCTGGTGTTGCTTCATCGACTCTGCGGGCAGCTTCCGGGAAACCAAAGTTTTCGGGTTCCGGGGGAAGTATGGTTGCAAAGCTGAAACTTAAAGGAATTGACGGAAGGGCACCACCAGGAGTGGAGCCTGCGGCTTAATTTGACTCAACACGGGAAAACTCACCCGGTCCGGACACTGTAAGGATTGACAGATTGATAGCTCTTTCTTGATTCAGTGGGTGGTGGTGCATGGCCGTTCTTAGTTGGTGGAGCGATTTGTCTGGTTAATTCCGATAACGAACGAGACTCTAGCCTACTAAATAGTTCGCCGATCCTTCACGCGTCGGCGCTAACTTCTTAGAGGGACAAGTGGCGTTTAGCCACACGAGATTGAGCAATAACAGGTCTGTGATGCCCTTAGATGTCCGGGGCCGCACGCGCGCTACACTGAAGGAATCAGCGTGGCTTTCTCCCTGGCCCGAAAGGGTTGGGAAACCCG